>NW_010359812.1:40490-66185 GCF_000414095.1 Morus notabilis
ATTAGAATATAATGTATATTTATTATTATATTTAATATAATACAATAAAACTATTATTAAATAACTTATTATATAATTATGATATAGAATATAATAATATTATTAAAATGGTTAATATAATTACAATATTATAATATTACATAATAAATATTAATATTTCAATTATAATAAAATTAAAAATTACAACTATATTATATTATATTATATAATTATTATTATATTATATTAAACAAATATATTATAATTAATATATTATATAACCATAATGTTGTGTAATACACTATAATAAATAATAATATTAGAATTATAAGATTATATTAATATTTAATTATTATTATAATAAATATAATTATATCAATACAATATAATATATAATATATTATAAAATAATAATTACAATATCATATTATAATTATAATATCATATTATAATTATATTATAATTATAATATCATATTATTAAAATAATTATAATATTATTATAATATCATATTATATGATAAAATAATAATATTATAGTTATAAATATAATTATACTATTATTTGTTACAATATTACTATTATATTATATTATATTATATTACGAGTCTGAATTTTAGATTGAAAAGATTGTAAATTTTATATTTCATTAGGGATATTATGGGTATTATGAAAGTTTCATTAATCGTACTATACTGATTCCGACACAATCTAAAAGCTAAAGTTGTCTTCAGACTGCTTCTGATTTTGACTGTAGATTCTTGAAAAATTCATCAAAAAACACTTTTGAGGAGATTTACCAAATACTAAAATCAGCTTCTGCTACAAACAAAAGTTGATTTTTAGAGAGAAAAGCAATACCAAACTAAGCCATTATTCATAAGGCTCAAAATAACAAGAGATAAATTTAAGAAAAGAATAATGATAAAGATATGTTTCAAACATCATTTTGCTTCTCACAGTCTCACCCTCCATGTTGTTTTGAAGTCATGTCTTTTTACTTCTACACTATTTTCTTTGAGAGAAGGCAATTAGGATACTTGCAGGGAAAAAAATTAGTAGTATATATTTTTAGATGGCGAAAAATAATCTTTTTTTAGTTAATTTTATTTTTGCTCTCGAAATATGTTTCTTGTCCCATTTGGGTTTCTAAACCTTAAAACACTCTTCAATCACAAAAAGGGTTAAAGAATCAACTACAAGACACTCACATGCTTAGTTAAATAAGGTGTTTAAAACAAATCACGTATAAATAAATTGAAAAACTAAGCAAAAAAAAACAGAGAGAGAGAGAGAGAGTTACGTTCTCTCTTGTGTACGTTGACAATGACAACTAACAAAGTATGAGGTTAAATTCATTATAAAGGCATGATTTGTCTAAAGTTTCATTCACTAACAAGTAATATGAGGTTCACATAGTTAATTTCGTTGATCTTTTAATGATATATGTTTTGTGCAATGAAGGGCCAAACATGAGACAGAGGACATAGCTTAAAATGCAATTTGTAACATTTTTAAGTTATGAGACCGAAATGGGTTGAGGGGCAAAGGTTAATATATATATATATATATGCTAAAAATGTCTTTTTTTCTTTCAATTTTGGCCCCAAGAACTGCTAATTAACTCAATTTCCTCCGTGTCACACTAATGGTTCCCAAACGTTACACTTTATATTCATTGGTTACATGACCGTTAAAGATGTATGGAATTATCATGTGAGGTGCACATGATGCTTTTTTTGTGGGTAATTTGTTAAAATTAATGTTAATTTCAATTTTAACCCCAGAAAATACAAAATGTCCCATTTTGCTTCCTAAACTTTTAAATGCCACACTAAATGGTCCCTCATCTTTACAAATGTTACTTTTATTGTGAAAGTGAAACATTTTTTAATATTTTTTTGTTAAATATTATCCCGTGTTTGAATGTTTTACTATGAAAAAAAAAAAAGAAAAAGAGAGAGTCAGCTTTTGTCTTCTTTTTTGGTGTAGTTTAGTTGTCTGGAACTTGATTTTTTTAATTCTTTTTTTATTTGGATAATGAATTATTTAGTGAAATTTGATTTTAACTTGTATCCCTTTTTATTTGATAAATGAATTAATTATTGAAATTTGGTTTTAATTTCATAAATAACAGTTTATAATTATTTATTGTTGAAGAACACTTCCCTAAGCATTTTACTATTAGCACAAAAAATAATTTTGTTTGATTAGACAAAAAAAATGTTTTCGTATTTTATTGTAGTAATAAAGCATTCAAATATGGGATGGTATTTAACATAATTTAGATATTGAAAAAAATTTCAAGTAGGTGTAAATTTTGTAAAACTCGGAAATCGTTAGTGTGACATTTGAAAGTTTAGAAGGTAAAGTAAGAGATTCAATATTCCTTAAGGGTTAAAATTCAAATCAGTATATTAATTTTACTAAATTACCTTCGTTAAAAGCATCATGTACCACCTCACATGTGAATTTTATCTATTTTTTTATGGTTCTGCAATAAATGAATCGAAAGAGTAACGTTTGTAAAGTTCAAAAACGTTAGTGTGAATTGAAAATGTAAGGGACAAAATGAGGCAACAAGTATTCTTACCAAAATTGAAATTAACCTTCTTTTTAAGTTTGAAATGAAAAGTCTAGGAGGACGTTTGGTAGACAGGTAGTATTATGCAGCTAAAAACGCTTTCGTGCTAGAAAGTGGAAACATAATGCATGAGGTTTTAAGGAAAACTAAACAAGTGAATATGATATAATATTTTTTAATAAATGACAATTTAATTTTTATTTTTTTAATTTTAATAAAACGATCCCTAACATCATTAAATAGATATAATTAAATCTTTTTTTTTTTGTTTAAATCCGTCAAATTACCCACATAAAAACCACTTCTCACGTGACCCCTCACATGACCCGATTACAAGGATTATTTGCTTAAAATCACGAGTTTATTCAGTTTGGGGGTGATATTCTTCAGAAAACTTAGAATTAGCTAGCGATAGAGACAGAGGAGACCGCCGGCGTTGGGTTTGCAGACTCTAGGCGGCGGCGGCATTCTGAGTTCACGAATTCTAAGTAGCCACCTTGGGTTCACGAAATCTTGGCAGCGGCATTCGGGGTTCGCGGAGATCCGGGCAATAGCGCGGCTTTCTGATTCGTGGAGATCCGGACGGCAACGTTGGGTTTTCGGAGATATGGGTGACGACAACGGCGTGGGGAGACGGAGAGGGAGAAGAAACTCCAATCTGAACGAGCGACAAGTGGCTCTTGATTCACAACGGCGGGGACGAGGGGGCTTCAATCTAGTGTTGACGGGAAAGGGTGGGTTCAATCTCACGACGGCAAGGGAAGGAATTCCGATCTGAACAAGCGACATGTGGCTCTTGCTTTGCGACGGTGGGGACGAGAGGGCTTCAATCTAGTGTTGACGGGAAGGGTGGGCTCAATCTCACGACGGCAAGGGAAGGGAACTCCGATCTGAACGACGACAAGGGACGAAGGGGGGATGCGATCTCGCCACGGTGAGAGAAGGGTGGCGATCTTGCGACGGAGGGGGGCGGGGGCTCGATATGTGCACAGGGGGTGGTGGGGAAGGGTGTGTGGAGGAGTTCTCACTGTGCAACTCTGTCCAATGATCTGCAATAACCCTTTTCTTTGATGAGACCCTTTTGTTTGGGTTTCTATGATTTTCCTGCTATTTGGTTTGGGTTCTATGATTTTGTTTGGTTTATGCTGTTGCGATTTTGGTTTTATCGTGGAAGTGTGGCAGATAGACAGTAATGGTTGCCAGCAATGTTGACGATGGAAGAGTTTGATTTTGTTTCTGGTTTTTTTTTTTTTTTTTCAGGTTTGAAGTTTTTTTTGTTTTTAATTTTTTTCTTTTGAGGGTGTTTTGGTCTTCTCACTAAAAAAGAGAGCACATGATGGCTTACGTGAAAGAGTATGTTAACAACGTAACGGATTTTGACGGAAAAGATTTGATTGACAATGTTTTGAAAGTTTTCATTTTGCTAAAATTAAAAGAATAGAGATTATACTGTCACTTATTAAAATGTTAGAATCATCCGTATTAGTTACCCTATTTTACATAAAAATTATAATATGTATATATATAGTGGTGGAATTTCGGGTGGTGAGCATGTTTGAAGCCTAAAATTTTTTTAGCTCGGCGAGCAAGCACCTATCGTCGTCCGTCCACCTAAAAATCATGGGTTCGGGCTCGGGCAGCCCGAGGAAAAAGCATTCCCCGCAGCCCGCCGCCGGTGGGGGGCCATGACCGCCGAACGTTGTTTTTTTTTTTTGAATTTTTTACCGTAATCCGAAGCCTGACCTAAGTGAGTGATTCGAGTCGGGCTTAGTAGTCGACAATAGTGAAATGTTTGATTTGATTCAGTGGTGGAGGACACGAGCATTAACTTGGTCGATTCTAACTCGACTGGCAATGGATATTTTTTCGATCCTAGTCTCCACTGTTTCATCTGAACAAGCCTATAGCACGACCGGTCGAATACTTGAGGAACGTAGAAACGTATTGCAACAGGACATTGTTGAAGCTTTGGTGTGCATTAAGGATTGGGATCGTTCCGATCAACGCTTACACGATACAATTTCACCGGCAAGCCAAGAATGGATCGATGAATTTAATAGATTAACTCTTAATTTTGAAGACGATCCTTCAACTTCAAATTAAATTATATTATTGTTTTTTGTAAATATTTATTTACTTTGTACAGTGTTGTTGTAATCTTGTATAGACTTTGTAAGTTCGTCAAATTTGTAATTCGTCCCAGAATAATTGCACTCTCTTTTCCTTACCAAGTTTTTATCATAATTGAGTTTTTCTTAATAAGGTTTTTAACGAGGCAATCGTGAATTATAAATTTAAAAATTAATAAATAAATAATTTTTTATATAGTTCATATTCATTTCAAATTTCAAATTACAATCTCCCTTATAATTTTTATACAATTTTACAATGAATAAATTAAAAATTATTTATATACATACCATATATAATTAATAAACAAAATTATATATAATATATATAATAGTATATAAATATATATAAAAAAAAACATTAAAAAAATTTTTGGACACTCGGGCGGTCTCGGGCAGTCAAAACCTGCCTGAAACTTGTCCATGATCTTTTTCGAGTCGGGTCGGGCAACCAGAAAATTTAGGCTCGGATGGACTCGGTCATCATGTAAAAATTAAGAATTTTTAGTGATCGCGGGCGACCGTCCAAGTTTCACACTATATATATATATATATATATATCATTTGTCCGACTGAAAGGACGTAATGAGATAGAAAGGGGAAGATATAATGGTAAAGTAAATCCTTATTATATATGTTGTCTGCTTTGTAAAAACCAAATAGAAAGCCAGATAAGGATTAAAAAGAGCCAAGACAAAAAGCCAGCTTGATGCCTGATAACTGAGTTTCAAATAAGAACAACGTTTCCATAACACATAAACGGAATCAACCAATCAGGTACAGGTGAAAACTGATAATAAGTTCAATTAAAAAAATGAAAATAGGTACACCAAATACTCTTCCAAAGTTGAGCAACCAAATAAAACTTACTGAACAGAGACTGGCTATTATCTTAATGACATCATTCCACCAAGAAACAAATGAAAAAATAACAAGAAAAGAAAAGACATTGATAGAGTCGGACAAAAGGCAGAAAAGAATTTCTTCGATGTAAAGAAGGATCTTTAGCTAAAGTTGAAGAACATTTTCAGTGTCCTGGCGCATGATAAGCCATGAAACTTAGCTTTCTTGACATCACAAGCCATTCGATCCCGTCCCTCTAACGTTTGATCAAGTTCATGGCATTGAACCAAATCCAGAAATAGAGATACTAAAATCATGATACCTAGTTTCTTCATTTCCTCGGACTATACAGAGCAACATCCAACTTTTTTCAAAGCAGAGACATCATCTTTGGTGCCAACATTGATAGTTTGCCCCTTGGGCAAGGCTGCTGGGTCATCCCCAACCTCAAGGGCTTTCCTGCTGACAACTCGATATATCTGAGTGAGAACTTCAGTGAATGAGTTTTCCACATTCAAGGACTCCAGGGCAGAGGTTTCCATGAAGAAAGTGTTCTCCCTTTCGGCAAACGCCTTGGCATCTTCTGTGGAAATTGCACGCAAGTGACGCAGGTCCGCCTTGTTCCCCACGAGCATAATCACAATGTTGGCATCAGTGTGATCCCGAAGCTCCTTTAACCATCTCTCGACGTTCTCAAAAGTGACATGCCTAGTCACATCATAGACCAGCAATGCACCAACAGCTCCTCGATAGTACGCACTTGTTATTGCACGGTACCTGTGGGAAGAAAGGTAGATAATGAGACAAACATAACAAGTTATCCAAGCAACAAACTCTCTTAGAAAGACTCAGCAGGCGTTATTTGACTCCCAGGAATTAAGAGAACAGATAGCAGCAAAAATGATGTGCAGGCAGCCCATATAGTAAATTGAAGCTTTTTTGCGATTTTTACAAATTATTCCCAATTTTCTTCACCTCAAGATGTAACTAATCTCAATAACTCACACAACAATAAACGTTGGTCAAATTAAGAAACTGAATCCATCTTACTACAGAGATAATGTAGGAACCCATTCCACAAGCTCCATATTATCCTGCCATTTAAAGCCATTTTGTTGCTAGTAGACAGTCCAATTCCATTTTTTTTCCCTTGCATCGTTTGATGAACATGAAATCTAAACAAAAACTTGAGAAAATCCTGGAAATAACACAATTCAACCAATCTCCAAACAAAGCAGCCTATCAATATTAGCGAAATCTAGCTCGTCAGTGACTATGTTCTCCCACATTTACGAAATTACCCCATACTAAGTCCTTGTATTTCGGAAGAAAAAAGAAAAACAAGCAATGTTCTGTCTTCATGTGTCGTTGAACAAACAGATCAAAAAGCTCAATTTAGGAACCATGAATTAGATTAGATATCAGATATAATAAAAACCAAAATCTGAAACGCCTAAGTTTCGAAATTTGTACCACACATGTAAGGAAAAAAAAAAAGAAACAAACTTTTGTTCCAAGAACAAAATAATTAAGGATCCACCCACAACACATTCATCAAAAAAGGAAGGAAAAAAAAATCCTTGCCTCCCAAATGTCCAATTACCATCAATTAAATCCAAACGCAGAGATTCCAGACAACATAAACAAACAAACATTTAAATAGCTCTTATAATGGAGAACAAATGCCACTCACGCAATTGTCAAACAATCAAATCGGAAATTCATGGAGAGAGAGAGAGAGAGAATAGGAGACCTTTCTTGGCCAGCAGTGTCCCAAATCTGGGCCTTGACGACCTTATCGTCGACCTGTATACTGCGAGTGGCGAACTCAACGCCAATGGTGGATTTGGATTCAAGGCTGAACTCGTTGCGCGTGAATCGAGACAAGAGATTTGATTTTCCCACACCCGAATCCCCAATTAGAACCACCTTGAACAGGTAATCGTAATCGTCGTCCGTTCTGTACGCTCCCATTTTGATTTTCTTTTCTTCAAGTTTACCTCTCTGACTCTGAGTAGTCTTTTTTTTTTTTTTTTTTTTTTGGCAAAAAACAATGGGGGAAGATCAAAGAGAATTCTCTCTCTTATTGGGGTTTGAAATTAGGGATTTGGATTGATCAGAGAAATGCTGTGCCTGTGTCCTTGCGAACAAAAAGCAGATCTTGGATTTTTTTAGCGAGAGAGAGAGAGAGAATGTGTGTTTTATTTTGTACCGTTTGAAATCAAAAGTTAGAGAGTTGGATGCAGCACGAGAGGGAGAGACATTCAAATCTTAATTATAGTATTCATTTATAATATTTTTCAATTAACTAAGAATTATTTACCAAATTAAATGATTTCATTTTTAATTAAGAATTATTCACAAAAATATATGTATGTTTTTATTTTAACTTCATTTTTTAAATATATTTTAGCGTCTCCTAAAAAGAGTATCTTTCCATTAAAAAAAAGGTATATCTAGTAAAGTCAAAATAGATTTTATGGCAAAAATTAGCAAAAACTTAGTGCATTAATCTCACACTAAATTTATCAATCATTGTATGAATTTGGCTTTACATTTATTTCCTAAATTTTGGTTAGATCGATTTTCCTTGGCTAAAATAAAATTGAAGATTAGATCTCGTTCAGTTCGTTGATTTGAGTTTTTAATTCGAGTTGAGATGTGATTATATTAGAGCTTTTAACTAAAGCAAAAAAAAAAAAAAAAATTAAATGTGACTTTTTTGATAGTTTTAAATTATAACAAAACTGGAATTGAAAACTCAAATCGGTAAAATGATCGAAAGTTATAGTGACTCTAGTGTCTGAAACCACAATTTCAAGTTTCAACTCCAAACTTGAAAAGCAAAAAAATAATAGGCACTATCCTATTTGATTACACATTTTGAACTTTGCTAAGACATGACACGAACAACTTACGGCGTTCCCTAGAGGTGTCAATTGGGTCGGGCCGTCCATGGACGGCCCGGCCCAGCCCACTACAGTAGCAAATTCGGCACGGCCCGGCCCTGTACTGTTATGGGCCGGGCCGGCACGGCACTCCAGAAGGGCCTGGGTTGGGCCTCATGTTTGAGGCCCGCAGCCCAGGCACGGCCCAGGCCCGCCCAAGGCCCAGGCACGGCCCGCCAAGGCCCAGGCACACGAAGGGCCAGGCCCGTGACATTAAATTTTAATGAGGTATGAGGCATTTTAGGACCAATTGGCCGACCTATGCCGTCTGGTCAACCAATCATTTTCTTATAATTATTCATATTAATTCAATAAAATCACATTTTTAGGGCATATGATATATTACTTTTTTTTGTCATCAAATTTGAAATTAAAAAAAATCCTAAAAATATTGCTAATCATAAGTGAAACTCAAGTGCATTAAGAAAATTAGGTTAAGATTGAGTTTAGACATAACAGAATCTTCTAGAAGCACTTAGGTTTTGTAATTTACTTATCCTAAAATACTGCACTCTTTTTTCCTTCGCTAAGGTTTTGTCCCGATCTCCCCACGAGATTTACTTGACAAGGTTTTTAACGAGTTGATCATTTATGTGTACTTATTTGTATTATCTCAATTCAATAAAATCATATCTTTTGGGGACATATGATATATTTTCTTTTTTTTAATTAAATATTGAAAAAAAAATTAAAAGGGCCAGGGCCGGCCCGTGAAGGGCCTTGGCCCAGGCCCGGCCCTGGCCCTCATGGACTAGGGCCAAGGGCCAGTGCTGGGCCTGAGGGTTTCTTCTCAGGCCCGGCAGTGCAGGGCCGTGCCAGGCACGGCCCAGGCCCGCCATGGGCCTGGGGTTAGAAGGGCCGTGCCGGCCCGGCACGGCCCTTTTGACATCTCTAGCGTTCCCTGCTTTTTTTTTCTTTTAATTATTGGTTTGAAAGAAAATTGAGAATGAATTTATGAGAAAAAAACACTGTAACAAAAAAAATAAATTTAACTTTTACGAGAAAAAATAATGTAAAAATATGATTCAAATCCGCAAAAAGAAATGAAGTATTTTGAGGCGAGAGAATAGAATGGTGGGCAACGGAAGAATGTTCAGGAAGGGCAATTACAGAAACTGAAGGGGAAGCGTGAACGAACGACACAAAATGAAAAATAAAAGAATCAACATAAACGACATAAGTTGTAGCACTATCTTTTTGAAATTATAATCTACGTATGCACATTCACAAGCGTGTATAAAAACAAGCATGACTAATTAAAGCTAAAGGTTTAAAAACAACAAAAACAGCTTCAACCACACGATCAAGGGAAAAAGGATTGTTGTTGCACGGCTTCTATTTGTCGTTTCCCAAATATGAAGCAAATTAAATGTAGATTTCTCCTGAAATTTTCACTGCCATTGAATTTCTACCAGAAATAGCCTACAAATAAAATGGCCAATAGCTGGCAATTATATTACATATAAGACTGAAGACATCAATGCGCTTCTGATGTTATTACATAGTACATACCAATGGAAGAATACATAATCATTTCTATTATTGTTCTCACCAAATGTCAAAGAATAATTGCATCATCAAAATTGAGATGGATTAAATAATGAATGTTACACTCTGTTCCGGTAGGTATACGGAGATTGTATCTGGTAAAGGTACAAAAGTATATGAAAGAAAGGCTTTCATTCCTTCGGCTTTTTACTCATGCTTTTACGTTTTCCCACATCCAGGTACTTCTTCCTCAACCGGATGGCCTTCGGTGTAACCTACACACAATTTAAAGACAATATCATACATGCAACGCAAACTTGCAAACCGGGAAAATAGATTAGGAAATAACTTAGGTCTTTATAAACTTATCTACAACTTATCTCCTAACTACTTCAGTGTTAGACCTCTGGTTCGAAAAATCTATGTTAGGAGAGTCAAGAGTGGTAAAGGTATGGGCCCACGCCCAAATGAGATGGATCAGGATGGGCCAGGCCCAAATGAGATGGATCAGCCCAGGGAAGGGGGCGTGGCCAGCAAGGAGAGGCCGTATGGGGAGTCGTGCAAATTGGTTAGAGGATGAGTGGTTATAGGGGAGCATCGAGGAAGGAGGAGGGGGCATGAAGAAATTGGTACTGGATTGATAACTGGGAGGTTGTGTGATCTCGGCCGCAGGGGTGGCGGCTGACCCAGCTAAGGTAGAGGCCGTTTTAGCTTGGCCCACACCCAAGAATGTCCGTGGGGTTAGGGGATTCCTGGGGTTAGCCGGCTATTACCGGCGATTCGTTCGTAACTTCGGACTTTTGGCTAGGCCCATGACCGACTTTCTCAAGCGTGGTGAGTTCAAATGGACTAAGGAGGCAGGCGCCGCATTTGATGCACTTAAGCACGCCATGACCACTCTGTCAGTCCTGGCAATGCTAGATTTCTCTAAGCCCTTCGTGGTGGAAACAGATGCATCTGGCTCGGGGTTGGGCGCAGTGCTAATGCAGGAAGGGAGGCCCATAGCTTTCTTCAGTAAAATGTTATCGGGGACTACGCGGCTCCGATCAGTGTATGAGCGCGAGCTTATGGCAGTCGTTTTGGCGGTTTAAAAGTGGCGCCATTACTTGCTTGGGCGCCACTTTGTGGTGAGATCCGATCAGCAAAGCTTAAGATTCCTCGTGGACCAAAGGCTCCTACCTCCCGAACACCTCCGTTGAGCCATTAAGCTTTTTGGATATGATTTCGAGCTGTAGTATAAGCAGGGAGCTGCGAACCGGGTAGCTGATGCGTTGTCCAGGCACGGGGAAGACGCAGTGATGGAGTTTACTGCCATGTCCATTCCGCAACTAGTGAATTGGATTGAGATTCGGCAGGAGCAGAGGCAGGATGAGGAATGCGCAGCATTACTAGGTAAGTTGGACAAAGGTGAGGAAGTTGCAACCGGATTCTCATTACACCGGGACCTCTTGTGCTACCAAGGCAGGGTTGTCTTGCCATGGGGTTCACCATGGATATGCCGGATGTTGCACGAATTTCACAACTCGGCGTTGGGGGGACACTCTGGTTTTTTGCGGACATATAAGTGTGTGGCATATAACTTGTTTTGGAGGGGAATGAAGGGAGACATCTGCGAGTATGTTGCTAACTGTTCGGTTTGTCAACGCTCAAAATCAGAGGCTTTGGTGCCTGCGGGGCTACTGCAACCATTGCCTATTCCAGCGAAGGTATGGGAGGATATCTCCATGAACTTTATTAGTGGCTTACCTAGGTCGCAAGGAATGGACACTATCCTAGTGGTAGTTGACCGGTTGTCCAAATACGCCCATTTCCTGCCACTATCTCACCCGTATACGGCTAAGAAGGTGGCTGAGGTGTTCATCCGAGAAGTGGTAAGGCTCCACGGCATTCCTTGCTCCATCGTCACGGATCGAGATCCGCTATTCATGAGCTTATTTTGGAGGGAACTGTTCCGGGCGCAAGGTACTCACTTGAGTCGCAGCTCCGCTTACCACCCCGAGTCCGATGGACAAACTGAGGTCGTGAACCGGTGTTTAGAAGTGTATCTCTGTTGTTTCGTGAGTGACAAACCTCGTTGGTGGCTCCAGTATTTGCCGTGGGCCAAGTTCTGGTTCAATACCACCTATAATGCCTCAACGAGGCGCTCCCCCTTTCAGGTGGTCTATGGTCGGGATCCTCCTACAGTTTCCAGATTCCAGGATTCTCCCTCGGCCGTGGAGGATGTCAACCAACAGCTTCAGCAATGGAATGAGTTCTTGGATGTTCTTAAGGGACATTTAGTGCTAGCACAGCAGCGTATGAAAAGGTTTGCCGATGCTCATCGTCGAGAACTTTCCTTCTCTCTTGGGGAACGTGTTCTCCTCAAGTTGCGGCCTTACCGCCTCAAGTCCTTGGCGCGGAGGCCGAATGAGAAGCTAGTCCCCCGTTTTTATGGCCCCTTCGAGGTACTGGAAAAGGCAGGCGAGGTAGCATATCGCCTCCAGCTACCCGCAGAAGCAAGGATTCACCTAGTTTTTCACGTTTCCCAGCTGAAACCATTCAAGGGCAGTGACCCCCGGTGTCAGCCTCTTCCACCTCAACTCTTGGACGAGTTGGAGCTACAGGTTGAACCTGCCGAAGTCATCCAGGGCTAGTGGACCTCCTTGGGCGGGAAGAAAGTGGCAGAGGTATTGGTTAAATGGAAGGGTCTGCAGGATTGGGAGGCTACGTGGGAGCTTCTGGATGTGTTCCACGCC
This sequence comes from Morus notabilis, assembly GCF_000414095.1. Lineage (NCBI taxonomy): Eukaryota > Viridiplantae > Streptophyta > Magnoliopsida > Rosales > Moraceae > Morus > Morus notabilis. Next base: position 53,196 of record NW_010359812.1, read on the forward strand.
CAATTTCCCCACCACAACCTTGAGGACAAGGTTGTCTTCGAAAGGGGGAGTGATGTTAGACCTTTGGTTCGAAGAGTCTATGTTAGGAGAGTCAAGAGTGGTAAAGGTATGGGCCCACGCTCAAATGAGATGGATCAGGATGGGCCAGGCCCAAATGAGATGGATCAGCCCAGGGAAGGGGGTGTGGCCAGCAAGGAGAGGCCGTATGGGGAGTCGTGCAAATTGGTTAGAGGATGAGTGGTTATAGGGGAGCATCGAGGAAGGAGGAGGGGGCATGAAGAATTTGGTACTGGATTGATAACTGGGAGGTTGTGGGATTCCTCGAAAATCCTTCTCTATCTTATTTCCTTCTTGTATTTCTTCCATTTCTGTTGTTCCAAGAGCTACGATTGAGCTCCTTGTTGCTGGTGAAGTATTTTGAATTCAATAAAAGGGCTTCTAGCCGATTCTTGTTTCCTAATTGTTAGCTAATCGTAACAGTAGAGGCTAGGATCCTAACATTCAGCATGATACCAGAATGATGAGTCGCGGAGTTTATGGCCACACCTAACTATGTTTGATTTGTGTTAGGAACCTAACTCAGAAAATCAGCCAAACACTAATTCCACACTCACACGCCAAAAACAGCAAGAAAATGAGAGTAATAGGAGGGAATTTTATTAATTCAATCAGCCAAAAACACCAAATTACACTGAAATATAAAAGATAGATTGGAGATTTCGAGCTCTCCGGCACTCCCAGCCGTTCCGGCAACACACCCAACACTCAAAAGATGAAAATACTCACCCCCTAAACCTACTCCCCTTCCCCCATTCAAATTACTCCCATATTAGCCCCCTTGCCACGTCAGCCCATCCTAGCCACTTTCAATATTTTCCCTTAGACCCCTAACTCTATGTTTTCTACCCGTTTTGCCCCTCCTAGTGTAAACCTGCTTCAGTAGGGGTCTAACAATTTGCTAACAAGAAAATGACATAATTTATTCAATTTACCTCAATAAGCTCATCGGAGGCGACGTATCCTATAGCTTCTTCAAGAGTCATCTGCAACCGAATGAACACAACATTAGTAAATAGTAACGACAAGTCACATATAGATAAATGAAGCTCTGTTACCTTTTCTAAAATTCTGTGAGTCCCGTTTTATATGGTATTATATTCTTTTCCTAACTCTGAATAGAGTGGAAAGGGAGTGAGGTTTATGAAGGACAATAAGTCCCCATCTGCTTTTGTACCAATATGATTTACTCGACACATGGCAAAACCAAAAATTTCTCAATATTAATCAACGTCTTCTGATACAAGGATCGCCCATACATTCTTTTTTAGTTATTTGGATATTAACCTGGGGAACTTTACATATTTTACTTTTAATTTTTAGGTGGAGTTTGCCTGTACATATATGACATTATGACTCCGACTAAAAGTTAAAGCATGACTAACTAAATGACCGACTGGTGAAAATTAGTTACTGACATGATTGCAATTTGCAACAATCATAAGAAATAAGAAATTGCAAGACAAAACCAACAATGAAATGAAGTTCGATGAATACATACAAGACGAGGAGGAGATAATTTCACATTCTCATCCTTGCAAGCTGCACGCATATTTGTAAGTTCCTTGTTCCTTACTGGGTTAACCTATATAAAGGCAAATGTTCCAACGTCAATAATATTAATTATACATAATCCCTAACATATAAGGCAACAAAATCTACTCCTTACATCTAAATCTGTGTCCCTTGAATGTTCACCAATTATCATGCCATCATATGTCTGCATAATAACAAGCAAAAATGCAACAGTTAAAACAAAGGGGGGGGGGGGGGGGGAATCACCCACTTCGACCTGAAACATCCTTGAACATAACAACTATGTTTACAATATTTAGAACAACTATGGATCAATTTTTATACTCTTTACTCCTCTCATTCGTTTTCTCCTCTGGTTGAGCTTCACAATATTATTTTTAGCCACCCAGTATGAGTCGAGCAAAACAGGCATACAAATGGGCATGCTTATAGAACAATGCTGATTATACTAGCTAGTGCACTGAAAGATGGGGCGCTCCAGAAGTCACTCTGTAATAACTACGGAGATTTAGGAAGCAAAATGACAAGTATCCATAAAGGAGAATAGGTTATATATGAACCAACCTCCATCCCGGGAGTCGCAAAAAGAGTTCCACGAGCTTCTAAACTCATCAGTGCATAAGCTGTGATTGTACCATAGCCCATTGACACCTGTCAAATTGATGTTAAAAGGGGTAGGAAATAAATGTCACAGAGTCATCTTAATATCGTTTGAAGATATAGACGGCATAAATACAGTACATCCTTATCTCTAAATGCATCTTAACGAGATTAGCAATAATCTAAGCATGGAGAATTGGAGAAGAAATTTGACTTGCGAGTATTTATGATATATTCAAAGGACGGAGAGAAATTAACTTTTTATGAGATAAAACAGTTTCCTCATAAAGTTACGGGCTATATAACGCTTGAGAATATAGATATAAAGTAACAGTCTAAAAGTAACTAGCTGAGGATCAGGAGGCCAAGGAATGACGAACCAAAACTCCTTTGCGGACATTTCCGAGAGGGCCTCGATAGTTTTCATACTCTGAGAAATAGGCGAAATATATATGAGGAAAAAAGCGGCACGTGACTAGAGGAGTCAAAATGGTGATAGAAGGAGGAGAAATAAGATAAGCCTTACTTAAGAAAGCACGATGCATAAATCCATTTCCACGTGTGTCACTGCTAAAAACACTCCTATAACCAACCAAGCCCCTGAAGACACGACAAAAGGGAAATTACTTCTGATGAAAAAGTTGTTAAGAAATGACGATAAAACGACAGTATCTTGGAATTTAACGTTCAATGTGATAATTGACCGTAAGGATTAAAAGAATACTTAGTAGTAATAATTACAAAATATGACTTTAGCTGTACTGTAATGGAGAAACAAATCAACATCTTTTACAACATCAACCAAAATGGAATTTTAAGATCAATTAGAAGCAAACTATTGATGTTAGGAGAACAGAATAACAACCTCGAAGGACACGTCAAACATAATCTAGTCCTGCCATCATTTCCTGGAACCGGACCCATGTCAGTAACTTCGGCTCGCCTATGAGACAGGGCTTCCATAATTAGACCGACATGTTCCTCATTTATCTGCAATGACAACCAAGTAATAGGGGTAAATAATTTCTCACAGATAAGATAAAGGCATTAATAAGCCTGCAACTGTTACCTCAATAGTAACTTCTTCAATTGGCTCGAGCTTTTCACCATTTTCATTTTTATACCTGATTCAAGCAGAATACAGAACTCAGAACCTGCCAGTTCTCAGAACAGATCCAACAATGCGCAAACAATGTGCTTTTAACAAGAATTACAAGGACCTCCCTCACCTCTTTTATAGACAAATTATATAATACTACTTACGTAATAAATTTACATTTCAGAAAACTCTTAGGAGATTTTTATGTTTGGCCCCTAATATTAGTTTCTTTCAGAATTTAATGGTAGTACCTTTACATTTTGGAATATAAACCACTTTCATCACTTGAAATTTGTCTGATTTTGCAAAATGAATGTCATATTGTCGATTGCATTATCAATACATTAATAGGGCAAAAGGAATTACACACGTATGATGTATCCCAAAACTCACATCACTTTAGGTGGTGACACAGATAGTTCAAAACCTTCACGCCTCATATTCTCAATTAAAATACCTGTTACACCATGAAAACTGCAATTAGCAGATGTCGAAACTTTATTTCCAATGCACGTGGCTCAGTGGCAAGTTCTTCTGGGCTCAGTATTTCAGAAGTGAAACAGACGATTGCAAGTTTAACAGGGACATACCCAGTTGAAGTTCTCCTCTACCCTGAACTTCAAATGATTCTGATAATCCTGGAATAACATTAATGGCAAGATTGGTTTCTGCTTCAGCCATTAACCGATCACCAATTTTTCCTCCAGTCAACTATTCTTGTATCAACAATTTCTGTTAGCTCGTGACAGATGCAATAATTGAACATGATAATGAAATTGCAAAACCCAAAAATTTGAAGGCACTGTATGTTATTCTTGCAAGGGATATTATGATAAGTGCTATAAGTCATGGTGTTTGTAGGCCACAAATGAAACTTCTGGAAAAGAAATTATAAAGCCTCTTCTAAAGACAGTAGAAAGTGTACTGCAAGAACATGCAAGGATGTAAAGAAAATTAAGGGGAAAAAAATTAGTGATTTTTTTCCCCTTTTTGTAGACACTGAAAAAAAGAAAAAACTATATTATTACTCATTTATCTAGTCGCCATTGTCCCACACCTATAGTAAGGAGCCAATTTCTTATGGAAAGACAAACACTAAACAGTTTTTTTTCCCACTCGATCAGTCAACAGTAATTTGATTGTATGTCTTCACACTCATTTAGAAATCAAAAGATTTATAACTTTCATGGTACTAGTAATATAACACAAAACCAACACATAGGCATCTTTTTAAGCAGGTTCTAGTACTATGTACCAGACCACCAGACATAATCTGAATTAAAAACTAAAAGAATAAATAAATGAACAACTAAAAAAGACCAGTCATTGATTCTTTCCAACAACCGAAAGAGAGACCAAATAAGCCAACAAAAGAAGCAAGACAGTGAAAATAATATCCGGAGTAAGAAGCCAAAAAGGGAAACTTACATGGGAACCATCACGACCAGCCAATGGTGAGTCATTGACACCAAAAGTCATGGAAATAGTTGGTGGATCCAATTCAACAGTTGGCAAGGGGGTTGTGACCTGGGATACGTGCATTCAAGTTCAAAACAGAAACAAGTGGCTATTGTGATTGCTATTGCATTGGAGAAGGTTATAAATAATTTAAAACCTCGGAGGGGATTGCAAGAAGACTAGAGTAGCAAACAATAATCTTAAGGGCTAAGGCTGCGAACAGATTGTTGTCTCAATGCACAGATGTTGAGATGAAAGAATAATATATGTAATGTTTTACTTATACTTCAGAAGTTCAGAATGAATAGAGGAATAAGGGAAAGAAACAATAATCGGTAAGACTATTCCCCTTAAGTGGAACTTCACAAATAAAGGAGGAGAGAGGGGCAGGGCATTTGGTTTAAAACGGGGACAACTTTGTAGAATAAACATTAGCTGTGTTAATACCTCAGTATTTGCAACTGTGTGGCCTATAGATGGATTTCCCAACCCAGCCATTGATATAATGTCACCTGCACCAGCAGCTTCAATTAGAACCATGCTAGTACCCTTCTTCTTCATCAATTTCGTAACCTGAAAGTAACCAAAAAAAAGAAAAAGCAAAAACAAAAACAAACAAAAACAAAATTAATGAGTATCAATGAGTTCTCGCATATAATGGTCACATTTCTCGAAGACTAAGTATTTATGTCCAATTTAAGCTATTCAATAAGAAAGTTGTTAAAAATATCAAACAAAGTTTTGGTTTTGGATGTGCAAGTAGAACGTAATTTTAATTAATAAGATTTTCATTTGGCTGACCACCATCTTGCATAGTTTGTTACACAGTAGACAGTATAAACCTAAAAGAAACCAGGGCAGCAGTTGCAAATTTTACTTTACCTCCCCTTTTTGAAAAGATAAAAAATAAGAAAAATAAGAAATGAAAACTTTCCTGAAAGAATGAAAGAGACCCCCAAAAAAAAAACTACAGAAGAAACAAAATGAGAAGAGAACAAGGACTTGGCATTTCAAAATTACAAAGCCTATCTTAAAGAATTAAAGACAAGAGGAAGAAGTGTTTTACACATTAAATATATACTGTACGCTACTTAAAAAATCAATATGAGTGCCAAGATATAATTCTTTACTTTCAACTACAATCAGACAAGCTTTCAAACCTTTCCTTCTTCGATTTTATTAACCCCCGAGTCTTTGAAGCAAAGTCCATGGACTTTATCACCAACACGGATAACTCCAGAAGAAACCCGCCCAGTCAAGATTCGTCCAAGATAAAAATCCTTTTCCATCATAGAAACCTAAAGTGCAATATTATGTACACAACTATTATACAAGTGGAATGACAAAATATCAAAGATGAAACTCAGAAAATAAATGTAGATTTTTACAATAGAAAATTTGCATAAACTACTACTTTGCAATAAAATGACCAAAGTCAAAAGGATATAATTGAACTTCCAATAGGTTGTTTAAGCAAGAATACCAACCAACATTTGGAAAGGCGCATCAAGATTTGCAATTGGTGGAGGAACATGTCGTATGATGGCATCAAGCAACTGCGACATATTTCTCGCCTCAAGAGGAGGATCTTTGGTGAACGAGGTGGAAGCCCATCCCTCTTTAGCAGATGCATACAAAACTGGAAAGTCCAGCTGCTCCTCTAAAAGATTAAACAAACATCAATTTAAAATCTTATTTTACTTATGTAAAAGAGCACTGAGAATCACAACAAAAGAAGGTGAATCTAAGGGACCATGTCTCTACTTCTAAGATTTCCGCACCTGTAGCACCCAGATTTGCAAAAAGATCAAAAACCAGACTCTCAACTTCATTACATGTCTCCTCAGAAACTGCATTAATGGTAACCAATAACCGAATTCAATGACAACTCCAAACAGAGAATAGTGCAAATAATTATAATTGCAATACAGTAGCAGTTTTTACCAAGAGGAACAGAAAGGATATAGTTTGAATGTGAACAAAAGAAACAGAGATTGTGCTGTGCATATGTACCTGCAGGACGGTCTACTTTGTTAAGAAGAAGAACAGGGCGCAACCCATATTTCAAAGCTTTTGCAAGTACAAACTTGGTTTGTGCAAGTGGCCCCTCACCAGCATCAACAACTAGTACTGCTCCCTCAACCATCCCCACAACCCGCTCAACCTGTAAGTCCATTTAACACAATATTGTTCAACCGTCAAAACAAGATTTTGATCAACTTTAAGCACTCGAAAAAAAAAAAGATGGGGTTCCGTTTTAAGCTAGAAGCAACTGCTTACCTCTCCACCAAAATCTGCATGTCCAGGAGTATCGACCATGTTCAGCTCATTTTCCTTCCACGCTATGGATGTAACCTGAAAAAGAAAATGCAGCATAAAATTCTGAGATTCTATTAATAAATTAATATGTAGAAGCAGCTGACTAGAAGTACAAGACTACAAGGACAAGAGTGACCCATCAGGTACTGAGCACCAAGTTCTAAATTTGAAAATGGACAACGTTAGTCACGGAGTTAGGTAGTAAAGGTAGAACCAAATATAGAAAGAAAGATTTATGCTCTATGGATGTAACCTGAAAAAGAAAATGCAGCATAAAATTCTGAGATTCTATTAATAAATTAATATGTAGAAGCAGCTGAATAGAAGTACAAGACTACAAGGACTAGAGTGACCCATCAGGTACTGAGCACCAAGTTCAAAATTTGAAAATGGACAACGTTAGTCACGGAGTTAGGTAGTAAAGGTAGAACCAAATATAGAAAGAAAGATTTATGCTCTCTCTCTCTCTCCTGCTCTTTTCTAGAAATAAGTGAAATTATTCATTTCAAGGCTCATGAAAGTTCACCAACTTCCCAACCATATCAATGGTAGTGTCGTAGCGATTGTACGACGACCAAACTGAGCATCTTTAGCTTTATTGACAGATTTTTTAGTTCCTAATTGCGCCATAAAATTGATAAAAAGAGCTTAAAATCCATAGTTGTAATCACAGCAAGATTCTAGCTTTGCAAAATAACTAATACCAGTTTATTACTATGATGAGTACTGAGTAAAGATCAAAACTTGAAAGCAATTAGAACATCATTTTTGCCCTAAAATTCAAACTAAAACCTCGAAATCGAAACACTAAGGCTTCATTCGCTTGGTGGATTCGAGTACCAAGATTCGAGTTTTCAATTTGAGCTGTGACATTTTCAGCTTTTCACTTTAAATGTGACACTTTTTTAGAGTAGAAATCTAAAATTGAAAACTCGAATCGGTGAAATGAACTTTAACTCGAAAATTCCCAATCAATCGAGGACCAAAAAAGAGAGAGAAAGCGCTGACCTTGGAGGCGATGGTGATGCCGCGCTCGCGCTCGAGGCTGATGGAGTCCATGGCGCGCTCGTGGGGGATGTCGGCGCCGCACTGGCGGAGCAGCCGGTCCATGAGGGTGGTCTTGCCGTGGTCGACGTGCGCGATCACCGCCACATTTCGGAGCCGGCTGGGATCCAACGAGCTGTTCGGCGAGGTGGAGGAGACGGCGGCGGCGTCCGGAAACGCCGAGAAGGCGCGTGATAGTGACGCGCCGTGCGGGGAGAGTAGGTAGGGTCTTCGAGCGAGAGGCGGAGAAGAAGAGTGGGTGGTGGATGATAGAGATTTGCGCGCGGAGGACCAGAGCGATCGAATCAACGGACCCGCCATTTTCCCCACGCCCCGCGAGAGAAATGGCTTCAGGTTCTGGCCCGTCCTTTGGATTCAGCTGTTTTATTAGGGTTTAACGTTGTTTACATACAAACTAGTGAAGAAGATTACATACAAATAATGCTGAAACTTTGAACGGCGACCCGTTACCGTCCAAAAAAAATTGATTTTAAACCCGATCCGACTCATCTAAATTTTTTGGACCGCCCAAGCTCGAAAAAATTTGTTGACGGATCGCGAGCTTAATTTTAGCTGCCTGAGACTGGTCAGACAGCATGAGTCTGTTTAAATTTTATATATAAATAATTATTAAGTTATTTTGTATTAAAATTATATAAAAATTAAAATTAATATTTAACACATATTATTAACATAATTTAATAAATTAATTTTGTATATTAATTTTTAAATTTGTAATTTATGATTGTCTCATTAAAAACTTTACTAAAAAAAATTCAATTGTGATAAAACTTAGTAAAGAAAAAAGAGTGCAATCATTTTGTGACGAATTACAAATTTTATAAACTTACAAAGTCTAAATATATAATTACAATGTCGAAAGCAAATACATATTTACCAATTACAATTTAATTTGAAGCTGAAGGATCGTCTTCAAAATTAAATGTTAATCTATTAAATTTATCGATCCATTCTTGACTTGCCGGAGAAATTGTATCCTATAAACGTTGATCGGCACGATCTCAATCCTTAATGCAGACCAAGGCTTCAACAATGTCCCTTTGCAATGCGTTTCGGCGTTCCTCAAGTATTCGTTCCGTCATACTGAAAGCTTATTTGGATGAAACAGTAGAAACTGTGATCGAAAAAATATTCATTGCCAATCGAGTTAAGATTTGCCAAGTTAATGCTCGTGCCCTCTACCATTGAACTAAGTCAATTGATTCTCTAGTACCGTCGACTACTAAGCTCTCATTGAAGTCGCCGCCGCCGCCGCCTGTTGATGAAGATCCACTCCCAGCTTCTGTTTGAATCGTCTTTTTCTTCTTCTTTAACCCGAAAACATTCAAGAATGCAGGTTTTCATCTTGTTGTTGCGGTTCCTGTACTCCAGAGTTTGTGTTTCTAAACCTATTCTCATATTTACTATATATTAAAAATATTTTTGCCTTTATTGTTATAAATTGGTCAGCATAATTGATGTCTAAAAATTCACCTAAGTTTTCTAAACCACTTTCTAAACCGTCTAATTTTAATTTATGATCAAAAATAGTTCGAAACCATACAATAAAGGCAATTTGGACTAATATTTTTTAAATTTTTTTCCATAGAAGCGATAGGAACTCCTAAGATTGGGTTCACCCTATATTTATTAAATAAAATACTAATTCTTAAAAGTTCACCTAAAGATAAAGGTGATGTTGGGTAATATGTTCCACTAAGTTTTAAAGTAACTTTATGAAACCTACCTAAAAATTGATACAAAACTTCAGCAATTTGCCAATCATATGCGTCTATATGTCATGTTCTTAATTTTGCACAGATATAGTTTGTTATAACATCCTTATAGGGGATGCATTGTTGAAACATAATATAAGTTGAGTTCCATCTTACAGGCATATTTTAAGGTTAATGCTTTAGGAGGTAGATTTAATGTTTGTAAGAACGTAAACCAATATTGTTCTCTTTGGCTATTACCTTGAATCTATGCAATATTATCTCTAATTCTTTTAATGTGAGTAGTCATTTCTTTTAAACCAGATTTAACTATTAAATTAATTATGTGGCATGCACGACATTGGTGGAAAATAATACCATCACCGAATAAACTTAAGTTATTTTTGAAGTACTCAATTGCTTTAGTACTTGCACTAGCATTATCTAATGTTATAGCCATTACTTTATCTCTTAATCTAAATTCATCAATTACATTTAAAATTATATTATATATTAAATCGGTATGTGATCCTAAAACACATTTGAAACTTAATATTCTCTTATCTAAATCGAATCTTTTAAAGTAATGTCCAGTTACAGCTAAATAATATTTATTGGCAAGGGCATACCAAATATCTGCCGTTAACGCAACGCAACCGCTAGTCGAGTGTAAGAGGTTTATTAATGCTTCTTTTTCTTTTTTCAATAATTTTAACAAATCTTTTATAAGAGTAGTTTTTAAGTGAACTATGCATTAAAATTATGTACAACTTTAATATATCGTTGCCAATTAGGATGCTCTATAAAACTAAGTGGTTGATCTAATGCAACTATCATTCGAGCAACTTCCATACGATTTACTTACAGATCGTATTTCCAAGTGGTTAGACCACCGGTTGCGCAATCAAAATATAATTGTGTTTGGCAGAATTCGGCTCCGCCAGACTGACTGACTAAGCTTTTGAAGACACTTTTCGGAGTGTCTTCTCAAGTGTGTTGTGCCATAAATAGTGTCACCTTATTATTTAGATAAATAATATTTACACTAAGCTATATGTTTAGTGTTACCATCATTGTCGATCTCCTCAATTGTGTCGAAGTGATCACAAACTGTCGAGGTGCGCTTGTATTTCCTCTTGGAGGTTGCAACACTTACAGACGCAGTAGCACTTGCACTCGCCACTTCTCCACGCCTGCCAAAATTGTGACCACGACCTCCAGCACGTCCACCAGGGCTTGGATTAGCAGATTCCTGCGTAATAAATTCATTAGTAGGAAATTTCTCTTCTTCCACGTTGTGTTGGGCATCAACAAGAATATCACTATAACTAAAAGAATCCATTATAAAAAATAAGAGTGATTTGAGAAAGAGAGCTTTAGGATATTGTGATAGTTTTTAGAAAAATTGTGAGAGAGATTTGAGAGATTGATAGAGATTGAGAGAAATTGAGAGAGATTGAGCGAAATTGAGAGAGTTTGAGTGAGAAAAATGTGTGGGGGGGATGGGGGGTATTTATAGGAAAATTTTTGGGTTAAAAAGTTAATTTTCCCCCCAAATTCGGATCCAATGGCCATTTTTTTCTCGGCGGGTCGGGTTCAGGCCGAAAATCGGGCAACGGTCAGAAAAAGAGCCGTTGGAGTCGGCCAGGTCGGGCTCCTGTAACGCCCTCTAGAATTAAACATGTTTAATTATGCTAAACTGTGGATTATTAGTGTGCCTAATTTGATTTTCATAATTAATCAAGGGACTTTAAGTTATTTTCAATATTTATAATTTCACCCCAAAGATTTTTAGAAAACACACTTAAATTTAATACATTTTCCTTTTTTTCTATTTTTCTTTTTCCTTTTCTTTTCTTTTTATTTTTCTTTTTTTCTTTTCTTTTTTTTCTTTTCCCCCTTTCCCTTCCCGTGTGCCAGCCCACCCTTTTTTTCCTTTTTTCTTTTCTTTCTTCTTCTTCTTCTCTGGTTCTTCACGCGCAACCATCTCTCTCTCTAATTTCTTCCACCGCCGGCCACCTCCCTCTCCGGGCTTCCTCCCGCTGGCGTCCTCTCTCTCTCCCTTGCTCTCTCTCTCCGGGTTTCTCTCTCCCTCTCTCTCTCTCGGCAGTTTGGCCGAGAATCACCCAAAAAAAAAATGAAAAACAGAAAAATTGAGGGAGACAAAGCTCGAGCAACTGATTTGAGGTAAAACCCTTTGAAACCCACTCTTTTATTCGAATTTTAAGCTTGAGAAAGTTTGATTTTGGTTAGATTTGAATAATTTTGAGTTAGGGTTCGAGTTTGAACAGTTATTATTGGAATCGAATGAAATTTGGGGGTTTTTAGTTATTAGACTTGTTTAATTGATTATAAACTGATTTTGTTGGATTCTGGAGAATATATATTGAAATTGAACTTGAATTGGAGGTTTGGCATTTTTCCTATTTATGCCGACATGCTGTCGAAATTTCTTTAGAAACTTGTTTTTAAACTGAAATTAAATAGGAAAACCAAACCTATGAATTGGATTCTAATTTTTAAAAAGAACCCCCAAACTGAATTATAAAATCATTGTGAAAATTGGATTTGAGTCAAAGCACACTAATATGAAACAATTAAACATGATTGAACTTAATTCGTTTTAGGAATGAGAAATACTTCATAAGATATTACTTTTGTGATAAAACTAGTGCAGAAGGTCAAGTATTAAGGCTTTAAGGAAAGCGGAGGCTAGGAGAACTGAAGGCTAGCCCAGGTTTGACATTCGAGATGTAGGATATTCTTGTCCATATCCTTGTTAGCCTCATTTTAAATTATTTTGGCCAATGAAAATGTTTTAGAACAAAACATGATTAAAGAAAATGATTTTAAAGAAATAGCATGAGAATGCTATTAAGTTTTCCAATGATTTTGGAAATGAGATTTCAAAGCGTATCAATTCTTAAAATGAAATATTTTAAGGAATGATACAATGCATTGTGGCCTCAGAGATCTGGATGTGGGAATCGCATCCTTGGGGGCAGGTCCCGAAACCCGTACGGATCCGCTTCTTGTTTAGTGGAATTATGGCTCTGTACTTTTCATTAGACAGGCATTTTACCGCTTCTTGTTCAGTGGTATGATGAGCTGCACACTTTCATTATACAGACATATTCTATTATGTGAGTATTTCCTTTTTTT
>NW_010359812.1:67807-73799 GCF_000414095.1 Morus notabilis
CACATAATCTCATTATGCGAAATACACTCATTCAATATCTCGCCATATTAACAGTGCGGATAACACCGTTCCATTCTAAACGGGAATGACATGTATTAATAATGTTTTAATTAAAGATTCTGAACTTTAATTAAATTCATTATGAACAATTACTTTTGATTATTATCCTTAAACATTATCCTCTCGTATACAACACTTATATACCATGTTTAAGGTTACATAAATAATCAAGGAATTTTATTTGATATTCATAAAATATTCATAAATATATGCACATAAAATGATGAATAAACTCTTTTATTAAATAAATAATAAATATTCTTTTACATCTTATGCTTCTAGGACACTATTCCCAACAGTAGCTACTACCGGTGACGTGGACTTGTTTTAGGAAAGCGAAGAGTTGTATTTCCTCTTATCTTTTATTTCAAGGCATGTATAAGAGATTATGGATTGTAAACTTAAATATTACTAGACTGTGGTTGATGTCATATTTACTTTTGTTTATGTTCATGTATGCTAAACACCTATGGGAATTCCTGACATGATACCAGGGACGTGATTTTAGACTGGTTTGGTTAGAAATTCCACCACCATTCTTGAAATTAAATTTCTCTTGAATGCAGGGGCTCGTTTGGAAATACCTGGATGTTTTGGATTTGAAAGAAATTAAATTATTTTTCTAATTACTCTCTTAAACAGGTTTAACTTTCTAAACGAGCCTCTACGTCACTAACCCCGGTTTGGGGGCGTGACAGCTCTGGATCGGGTCGGGCGCCAACGGTAAAAAAATATAGCCGTTGGTTGGGCTCAGGCTTCGGGCAAGTAAGGTCAGAGGGAAAAACTTCAAAAAAATTCCGGCGGGCGGCAATCTCACAGCGGCGGGCTCCGGCGATTTGTCCATTTCCGGGCAACTCGAGCCCGAGCCCAAAAATTAGACTTGGACGGGCCTGCCCGCCGAGCCTGAAAAATTCAGGCTTCGGGCAGGCCCGCCGGCCCAAAGTTCCAACACTACATACAAAGGGTTTTACCTTTTCAGCCCAAAAAATTAATTACGGAAAATCTTCTCCAATAAAAAGTTGGTGTTTTGATAATTCTCTAATTTTCCGTCCTGAAATCTGTGTTAAAAAAATATATATTTTGCATATTTTTATCAAATTTAGTAGTCAAAACTCAAATTCTATTTGCTTACTAGAAAATTTCTTTTATTGTTTTCAATAGATGAAACTTTTTATGTCATTATTTAATGGATTTTTTTTGTTATTGATAGTTGTTTTTTTTATTATATTATATTTTATACTAGTACGAAATTGTATTTTTTTTATTTGATCCTTGGAAATGTTATAAGTACTCATATATGACTAATATTGCAAATTAGATCAAATTAAATTTTAATATTGTAAATTTGGTGTTCTCTCAAAAAAAAAAAAAATTTTTTTTTGTTCATTTAAGAGATGGAAAGGCATTTTGAGTGCGAATTTTACTTTTTCAAAATCAAAGGATAAACTGAAGGAGTAACATTTTAGAGGATCTTTAAAAAATTTATCAAAAAATACCTTGTTTCAAAATTTGGAAAGATGAATACAATTTAAAGATGAGGACATGTTGACAAGTAACACGGTTTAAGTAAAATTCGTAAAATTTATCTGAAAAAGACAAATTTTCCTTAGGTCTATCAACACCACAACTAAATTCTTCAGTTATCATAACGGTAGTTCTTATCTTGATTGAAGTTTCATTAAAGTTTACAAAGCGGTTGCCTACCAGTATCATTTAACTGTAGTAGAAGGTTGTGCCTTGTTTGTGCTGTGTGGATGGGCTGTTGAGCCTATTGTAATTTTATTCCACCGAATGGTTTTGGAAAACGTAGCTTCATTGCCATTTCCATTAAAAGCTCTAGCCGTCTTAATAGAAAACAGGTATAGCGCTAAGACCTAAACAGTCCTGCTTATTTGGTTTGTATATGACCAAGATTACAATATGTAAACTTACAACACAATTTGCCTTCAAGTATTCCATGAGAAGCATAAAACCACGACAAGATTACAAGAAGGGGAAACATTAAAACTCAAATGAAAAGAAAAGGGTCTTCCACAAAGAGGGAAAAAAGAAAGAAAGAAAGAAAAATCTCCAAGGGATTATGGCTGTTACAATAAGGATGAAAGTTGATTCAGAGAAATGCGCATGGTCTGGCCTTCTTTCGCCTTTTCTTCGGTTTCGGAGGCTGCAAAACGACCTTGATAGCAGCATCAAACACGGCCTTCACATTCTGGGAAAATGTCACCAGAGGCAAGGATAAACAAATAAATCCTGAGAATGGAAATTACAAGAAGTTGATATAGTTGATGATACCAATCTTCTGGGATTGGCAATGTTAGTTGGTAACCTAGGAGACTACGAGGTATCCATATTTGGTTTGTTTCTATACCTTTAGCAAATTTTCAAGGACTGGTTAATCATTGGTGAAACAGAGTAAAGTTTAGGGAAAATTGGGTCACAATAAAAAATCATTATGACATGCACCGTCCTCAAGTCTTCTCCACTACCAAAAGGAAGTACAGTGTTTCCTTAACTTTAGAACAAATGTCCCTAGAAGTGACAACTTGAAGGCATAAACCTTGAAAAAGAAGCTTATATTCGAAGGACAAGCGAAGCAGCTTAGTTGTAAAATTTGTCTGCGCACTATAATCTGAGGTTAGGCTAAGAGTACTTGGACATCTCAACTATTTGATACCAAATTATGTGACAGTGAGGTTCTTAATTTTCATTTCATTGATAGATGGAAATATTTTGATTTAATTGATGTTCTAATTTTTTAAACATTTACCAATTAAGAAATGGTAATTCACATGCCACATCTGATGTTAAAAAAAATTGGTATGAGTTCTGAATCTTGTGATCCTAGCATTCTTCTTAAGCCAGTGCTACTTTAGTAGTAATAGTGCCTTAATTTTGCATTCAAATCCACACTTACGTACTTCATGTACTAAACTTAATTTTCTCCGACTCTTCTGAGTTCAAAAGATTTGGTGAAAAATAAGAGTTTCATGTAAAATTAATTATGAAAATAAATAAACCTGCTGAGTCTTGGAGCTGCACTCCATGTAAACAGCAGCACCTATGGCCTTCTTCAGATCTTCACCCTGCACAAATGATCCAACCGTTAATATGCAAAATAATTTAATTTCAAAGCAAAATAGAAGAAGAAAAGTTTCTTTTTTTTTTTTTTGGGTTCGTGACTTGCCTGTGCAGTTGTGATTGGTGTGGCACCCGGATGATCCATAAGATACTGCTTGTCATCCCTCAAATCTAGAGCCAAATACATTTCAGATTTGCATCAAAATCAGAATCCAATGCGTAATAAACACATGAAGAACGAAATAATTAATTGAGTTAAATTGCATTGAAATTTTAACCACATAGCACTTCTAAGACATACCAAGTTTTGTTCCAACAAGCACAATTGGGACGGTTAGAGCATAATGCCTCAATTCAGGGATCCACTGGATGGTTGACAAAAAGTCAAAATGATGTCAAATTTTTTATTTTTTTTTTTAAAGCTTAGAATGTGAAATCACAAACTTTGAACCCCCAATACAATGAATGGGAAAAGAAAAATGTGATTTTGGCTTCCAATTAGGAACCAACCTTTTTGGAAATGTTTTCGTAGCTAGCTTTGCTGATGAGAGAGAATGCCAGCAAAAACACATCTGCACCCCTGTAACTCAAAGGCCTCAGCCTGTTGTAGTCCTCCTGTCCTGAAACTCACCAAATGTGCTAATTAAGCCTATGATTATAAGTTGAATCACTAATGACAAAAACTAATTATATTAAGATATGTCTAGACTTAATTAACTAACCTGCAGTATCCCATAATCCAAGATTAACAGTGCTGCCATCAACTACGACATTAGCACTAAAGTTGTCGAACACCGTAGGAACATAGTCCTACGAAAATTTCGTTAAGAAGTGAATGTCTGATCATAATGTAACAAAACTCAAGTTTGATGCGTGTACTTAAAGTTGAAATCACTACAAAGACATCATGTAATGTGACATACAGTGGGGAAGGTATTGCTGGTGTAGGAGATGAGCATGCAAGTCTTTCCGACCGCTCCATCGCCAACGGTGACGCATTTGATGAATCTAGCTGTGCTCATTTTATTTTATTTTCCTTCTTCTTGTTTTTGAACTATTCCGCTTGGTTTGTTTGAATCCTTTCTACATCTCTCTTTTTTTCACCTCCATTGGAGCACCAAACTGCAATATCTCTTTCCTTCTTGAGGAAAAGAATTGAAGAGAAAAACTAGAATAAGAAGGAAGTAGTGGAAAGTAAGGGTGGTGAGTTTGAATTTTGAATAGAAATGGAGGGCAAGAAAATGGCATTTAATAAGGTAAGGCCCTCATCACCTACTTTAGCTGTGCCTCCTTTATTATTCTTTTTAGCTTTACTATGATTGCCAGTGGCTTTCTGTTCCTTTAAGGGGAAGGCCAGAGGTAAAGACCAAGAAAGGAGGTGTTTGGTACTCGTGTTAGTTGGTTAAGTGTGGGACAAGGGAGAGATTGAATGATGAGTTTTGAGAAAATTAAACATTGCTTAATTAGCCAAAAGTATTATGATGGCTATAAGGACCAAAAAAAAAAAAAAAAAAAAGGAATCAATATTATAAAAATCGAAAAAAAAATTGAAATGAAAGTTTTGATACATGGAAATCCATATGCTATGTGGGCCACAAATTTACAGGTCACCTGATATAAAAACCATATAGTCTTTTTTTTATTTTTTATTAAGATGCTTTAGGAGACGTTTGGTTTATGGATTAAAACCATGTGATTAGAATAATTTTTTATTTACGTGTATTTTTTATGAGAGAAACTACTGTAACGAACCACGAACCATGATTGGAATCAGGGGATGAATCCCCCAACCAAACAACCTTAGTGTATGTGGTTCAATATGAGTTCAATTGCACCAAAAAGCCATGGAATGAGAAGGTAAATTATCACAACTCAAAGATGTAATTAACTTTATTTGGGTGTCACCACCATTATTTAGAGACTTGTGTGCAAGTGGGAAACGGGCCGGTCTTGAAGCAAATTATAGCTTAGTTTAATTTAGTTTGTTAATTAAGGCTTCGCTAACATTTTTTAAAAGCAACTTTTGGTAACATAGACACATACCGGATACTCCCTTGCATACTTGTGGTGACCATTATTTTAATGACCATTGGATACACTTTGTGATAGAATCTTAGAAGGAACTATGGGTAGGTTTACCAAACCATAAAAGAATGTAATGAAAATGGTAATAGAATTAGAAAGGAAAGTAATAAAAATGTGAATTATTGATTTTCTTTATATTATTTTTTATTTTATTTATTTATTTAATAGTGTAACAGGAAATAACCGGATCATATGTTAATTTTTTTTGCCCTAATTGATCAATTAAAGAACATTTCAATTTTTTAAATAATATGGCATAATATAAGTAGTTAGACACCATCTTAAATATTAAAATTAAACAGATGATTTGAATAAAAAACAACCCAATCCTCTTTCTACAGTTACTAAACTTAAAATAGGAATTTTAACAATGCGATTACCAGATTATCCTTTTGAATACTTAAATAATCAATGACTTACAACATAATTGAGAATGAATATCAAGGCAGTGTAAGGACTGGTTCCTCAATCCAGTTCTTATATAATGTATTTATTACAAATTTTGTAAATAAATATGTAATTAGATGGCAAAACAAATCACTCCCGGTTCTTTTTTCCCATTCCATACAAAATAATTGAACTGAGAAATAGAAATATTAAAGAATTAGATAAAATTACAAAAATAATAATTATTTTTTTTTATCATTTTATTATTTACTCTATTAAAAATTATTCTTGTAAAATATGAGACGTATTCTGTAAAATATGAAAAATATTCTATTAGAAAAATAAAATATTCTGATAGAATATAAAAAATATTCAGCCATAA
>NW_010359813.1:0-37384 GCF_000414095.1 Morus notabilis
GGAACATAAGCAAATTTATAATTCTAAGTCTAACTACGGTTTACTCGAGCCCAGACAAACATATATGTCTATACTTACTTATAATTCGCTAGGATTCCCACTTGCTGGAAGTTCTTTCTCGTTGTCTCGGTTCTCGTGCCAAAACCCGTTTCATGGAAATAGGTATAAATTTCCTATTCCAAATCACAATTCTTCATACTTAGATTCTTAAATATAATTTCAAACTCGTTTCTGAACCTTTTTCCCTCTAGGCCGAATCCTAGCTCAAGAAGTAAATTACACATATTTGTGTATCTCGGTTCCTGAATCTTAATCTGTTCATTTCCGAGCTTTAAAATTGTTATTCACTCTCTAGAATCGAATTACTAACTTATTGCTTACTAACTAATTTTTAGGAAATTTTGACAGAATTTCGCCTTATTTTTCTCGTTTCCCGAGTTTCAATAACTCGTTCTACTTCTGATTTTGGTACCTGGAGTCAAGATTCACATTCCTGAACACAGATTTCAATATGAAATTGAACAAAAACACATGTTCTTTCTTAATCTAGGCTCATGAATTTTCAATGGAAATCCACCAAAACTTTGTTCAATCATTTTAATACTTACATCGTTGAACTCCTATTACGATGCTCTACAAAACCTCAGTTTCGATTTTTACTTTAACGGAAGTTTTCCAAGATGGGTTACTATTCATCCAAATCAAGAAATCATAGAATTCTCATGAAAAATCTGAAATCTTACCTCCAGAACTTGAGGATTTTCACTAAAACGCCTCAGGTTACGTTTCTACCGGACTGAACGGAAGAAATTTCGGTGAAAATGCTTGTTTTCCTTGATTTCTCTTTCTCCGTCTCTCCCTAACAACTTTTTTTCTTTTTTTTTCGTAACTCTCTCACGTTTTTTCTTCTCTGCTATGCTTCACGTTGGCATTAGCTACAAAGTGTTATTTATGTGTAATGAAGTATATACTTAAACGTCAAGTGAGTCTCCAAGTATTGTCTTACGTAATACTTCACGTGATATGCTAGCTACAAAGTAATGCCAAGTGTTTTCCTGCATGCAATGTTTATGTCCACCTCATGGTAATTATTCTCTTTCTTTTTTTTTTTTACAAATTTATCTCCACCTCACGGTAATAACGTGAGTCACCAATTTACATATAATCTTGCATGTATATATATATATATATTTTTTTTTTTTTTTTTAGATAAACTAATTTCTTAAGAAACGTACTTAGAAATAATCATATATATATGCACATATACTATAACTTTGTTCAACCTGCTTTTGTACTTTGCCATATCAAAGATACGTGCTAGCAAATTAGTGGGTTCTATACTCCTCAAATTTTTCTTGTCGAGACTTAACTTTCCGTTTCTCAAAATGAGTCTCTTTTCGGTACTAATAATTTCACAACCAATACAGGTTCTATACTGCTTTTCTAAATTTTCGAGTACCCTGGGTCAAACTTCTTATGTTCAACCCAATTCTCTTGGGTATCTCATTAGTCAATTTCTTTTTTTTGAAATTTTCATTTTAATTGATTTAGAATTGCCCAAAATGCGTACCCTCACGATACTCACTTTTTTAGTAGTTTTCCGCTTTAACTGACTCGAGAAAATTCTGTTTCAGGAACTTTTACTATTTTCCTTATTTCTAATATTTCTACTCTTTTTCTAACTGGTCAATTTAGTCACAAACCAAATATTTTAGTTTGTTATAACTAAAATATACCCGCTAAAATTTCTAACTTTTAACTGATATTTCACTATTCATAACTGATATTTACGAATTTTCTTTGTAAAAATATTCGTATTATAACTTTACATATTTCAGAAAATTTTACCCCGTACATAAAGTTTTTACATAACATTTTCTTGATTACATCAAAATTATACTGCTTACTATTCCATAAAGGATTTCGGTCAAATACCGGACTGTCTGGATTAGACCTAAATTTTTCCCGGTCATTACAATTTGTGTTTATTATGATTAGCCCCACGTGACTGCATTTTATAATATAATTTGTGATCACTAGGTCGAAGGACCTTTGTCTCAATAGAGACTTGCGGTGTGGGAAGCTTCCTTGATGATCACGAGGAAGAATTGGTTTAAATCTAAAAAATGTGTTTTACCCCACACGACGACATTCGATGTTATGTATGTTGTGGCCACAAGGTCTGATGAGGTATCTGAGATACCACCCCGTCTAAGTAATTGCGCGCATAAAATAAAAGAATGAATGAAAAGTTAAAATGTATGATGTTAACAAGTCATGAGCTCATGCATATTCTCATTGTTGCTATATCATGCATTATTCTACTTATTGGGCTTTAGCTCACTTATTTTTATGGTGATGCAGATGAGGGTACATCTCAACATTAGTTATGGACTAGATGGTTGGCTTGCGCAATCCTGAGGACTAAGACATGTGTATATGGACTAACTGACCTATATTTTGGAGGCCCTCGTTGTACTTAGGGATTGTGTGAGCCCGTGGGGGTATACACAATATAAGGTTGAGCCTCTTTTTGATAGATGTATTATATTATATATGTTTGGCCAGTCTGTTAGAGTATATTATATATAATTTGATTATCTTTGCTTGGTAGGAAGTTTTAAAAGTTTAAATTTGTCTGTGTTTTCATATTTAATACGTATAACATGCTATGTTAAGTTTAAGAGAAGGTTAAGAAGTAACACTATTTAATATGACTAATTGGATAATTTAGAGTCATATTAGAGGGGTGTTACAATCTTGCAAAATTTTCCTCTTTAAAATTCTACTTCTATTGTTACTGTTGACCACAATTTGTGAACCCCAAAAGTTCTCAGGTCAAGCAAATTAAGGAGAAAATTAGGTATAGTAAAAAAATGAGAACTCCTACTGTGTACCTACACTTTCATGTGACTGCATGATGATGAGCTAACAAAGTAATTGTTTACTAAATTATTCAAACAACATTACTCATTATTTAATACGTGTTATTTACGTTAAAAATGTTAACATAAGAAGTTCATTTGTTAATTTTTACATTTTATATGACATTTTCCATCAAGAATTTAACAGAGTGAGAAAATTTATAAGAACTATTGAAGTTTAAGAAGAGAAAAAAAACTAAAATAAAAGTTTAGGGGCATTTTGTGACAAGACATATAGTTGTAGTAGTTGTAGAGACAACTGTCTAATTTGTTCAAAGTTTAAAATCACAAATGCATTTACTTATAATTTTATTAACCTGCCTTTGGTAATGATAACACAATCTAGAGACCAACATTTAACTTTATTAATCGTTAATAAACTTTTCTTTTTTAAAAATTTGCTCCAAGGAAATAAAAATGTATTCTACAATGTTTCTTTTAAATCCTACCATAAAAAAATTCCTTATAAATTATCATCAAGTATTAGCACTATTAGCGTTAACACAATCAATAACCGAAATTTAAGGCATGCAAGAGTGAGATTTTGCAGTTGTATCACAACAAGCAAATCACTTTTTCGTGCCTCATGAGAGGTCATCAATCATCATCTTGACCCCATCATACAGTTCAACCGCGTGGTTTTGTTTGTCTGTCTCAAGGCACATCATAAAACCTATTTGTGAAAACTACAGTGAGAAGTGAGAGCCCGTAAACGTTTTTTTGATGATTTAGAGCCCATGATCAATGTTACCTTAGCTTTTATTATTATTAGTGCTTAACCAAAAACCATCCCCATTCAATATTCATTCCCATGCCCTGCAATTGCAAAGCTGTAACACTTTTAACACATACACTGGCTCCATCATTTAATTGTAAGCACGTTTCAAAGATATAATTGTTTGTTGAATAAACTTGGCTGTATTTGGTTGTGATTTCTTTAATTTAAGATTTCAATCATTTTCTATTTTCCTTTACTACTAAAAAATCCTTTTATTTAATAAAAAATAATTATAGCGCTCTCGTGCTTTAACTACGGTAACTCAACTCATTATTTTTGTTAACAAAAGTGAATTTTACCAATCCAACTCAACATTTTGTTAAAAACATGAATTTTACCAATCAACCTAGGTCGAACGATTCTATTCAACTCTTTATACAGAACCAGCACCACAGGAAATACGATAGGCACCATAAACATAGCTTAAGTTTCCTTTTTTTTTTTCCTTTAACCTAAGTTACTAACTATTGTGGTAACTTTTATTTTTAAGAATCGTTGTGGTAACTATTAATATCATATTTTTCAATAAAAGAAAAAAAAGGGAATTCGTAGTTTGTAACTGTCATTTTTTCTAGCTAAGTTTGTAACTGTCTTTTTTTTCTAGCTAAGTTTGTAACTGTCGTTGGCATTGAATTGAAGAGTGAGTGAATACTACAAGGAGACAAGGACAAGAATGCCAGAAAAAAAAAAAAAAAAAAAAAAAAAAAGAAAAGGAAAAGAGGGGTCAACGTGTAAATAAGTCCCAAGAAGAGGGGCCCAAAAGAGACGGTGTAAAGTAAGAGAGAGCGTAGTTGAACGGGACAGAGTGGAGACAAAGTGCTTCCAGCACAGATATTTCTTTTCCATTTATTTATCCATTTTTTTTGTTCCTAAAAAAATATCCTCTCTTTTTTCTCTCTCCCTCTCTTTCGAGGTCTATATCATCGGGGTTCGCTCTATCATCTACGTCGCTGCAAAAAGGTGGTCCAATCTCTTTACTTGTTTCTTAAAACTCCTTTACTTGTTCTTCCTCTAATACCCATTTGCTCTTCTTTTCTCTATTTTCCATTTTAAGAAGAAAAAAAAAATAATTTATTTTTTCATCCTTGATCAAGGAGAATTAGTTCAGCCAGCCTCAAAGATCCAACATTTTTTCTTTTCTTCAAAAGGGTAAGTGCCTTTGCCTTCTTCAAGTAGTTATCTATTTGTTTATTTATGTTTAGTTCAATTTACCACCTTTGATGACCAGATCTTAAATTATTTTGCATTCACACCCTTGTGCCCATTTGATCAGATTTTGCTTTGAGTTCTATCTTTTTTGCGCCTTAAAAAGAATGAAATTTAGCTATTTGGGTCTCAAAGATTTCAGATCGATTGCTGAGATAAGCTGATGAAGAGAATTTTTAGCTTTTATGTCCAAAATGTGTTTTTGACTTTAAGATTTACCTTTGATTAAAATGGGTTTAACGAGCGGCTTTAACTCTTGACAGATCAACAAATCAGTTAGTAAAATTTAAAAATTCCAGAAGTTTTTGTTGTCCTTTAAATTTTCTCATTAGCCAAACAGGGTTTCTCTGCATTCTCTTGTTTCTCCATTTGACTTGGTGTTGAACGCGTCTTTGGTTTGGTCGAACAGATATATATATATATAAGGTTGAAGAGAAAAGCAAACAAGAGGGCATTGAATCTGTGGTGGTATTGGGGTGTGGATAAGTGAAGAGAAGAACTCAGATCTAAGAAAGTATAAAGAATAATAATGTCTTTCACTGGCACCCAACAGAAATGCAAGGCTTGTGATAAGACAGTTTATCCGGTTGAGCAGTTATCTGCAGATGGTGTTTCTTACCACAAGTCTTGCTTCAAGTGCTCCCATTGCAAAGGGACTTTGAAGGTTAATACTTTAACCTCTTTTTGTGCTCAATTCTCCTGCCATCATTGGCGTTTGTGCGTAACGTAAAATATTGCACGTCTCAGTTTAGGTTGAGCAAGTGTATCGCATTTATCATACTTCTTTTGTTGCATTATTCTTATTGAGTTTATAGTGTTTGTCGTCGATGGACCGGTTCTGCATGCAATATGTAGAAACAAGAGGCTTAACATGAAATTTTATTATATATTACAATGACTTTAGAAAGGTGTAACATTGGTATGTGATAGATAAATTTCTTGTTGTTATATCTTTGCAAGAAAAACATGTTTCGCTGTCTACTCCTACATGTTACAAGTAGGACCGGTCTTTTGTTGCACGACTTGAGTCTTTTGCCTAAGGTCATAGTACTGTGGGTGTTTAGTTTTTGTAATGTAAATGGCTATATTAACATACAGGGCAGGAGTAATAGCTAGTTTGAGAAATCAGAAATAAGGCCAACTGTTTGAGAGGTTGAACTCAAGAATTTATTGGTTGAAGTCTGTGCTTGTTGCTTATGAATTGTGTAAATTTTATGTTTCAGCTGAGCAACTATTCCTCAATGGAAGGGGTTCTTTATTGCAAGCCCCATTTCGAGCAACTCTTTAAGGAAACCGGTAGTTTCAACAAGAACTTCCAGTCGCGTATGTATTTTCCTCTTGCCTATAAAAATTCTTTCATTGATTCTCTCCCAAGAGTCCTTTTTGTTAACCTGCCATGGATTTTATTTTTAACAGCTGCAAAGTCAGCTGAGAAGTTAAATCCCGAACTGGTAAATAACCTCTGCGATGCTGCGTTGATTAAATGTTCAATTATGATTGCAACAATCTATTGTAGAATGTTTGACAAACGCTTTGCTTTAATCACTCTTGAGGAAATTTTGTTTTGTTTTCTTTTATTTCAGACTAGGTCACCTAGCAAAGCTGCCAGCATGTTCTCCGGAACACAAGACAAATGCGCAACTTGCGGTAAAACTGCCTACCCATTGGAGAAGGTGAGATTTCAAGATCTCATAAATTTGATAGTCTATTTATTATGCTGTCTCGATATTGTCATTCCCATTTCATGGTCTAACGAGTGAGTTCGCGTTTTGGATTTTATGCACCCACGCACTAGAGGCATGCATATTCTTCAAATCTCACTTTTCATTGTAACTAAAAAATAAGTATGTCTCTGATGTTTCCTTGTTGTCCTTTCCAGTTTTGGGTGAGTAGGAAGTGAATCCATTCCTCTAATGTGCAAATCTTAACGTAATTTGAACATTAATGCCCTAAGCTGAACTTTTTTTTTTGGATTCATTGAAGGACAAAATAATACACTTCCTAAGTTTTATTCACTTGATTTTATGGCAGATCTAAGTACGTGCCTATCATATCTTATGTAAAGCTAGTGAATACGATTTTGTCATGGTACTTGGACATTCATTGCTAATTGGTGGTGCTTAGTTTGCCTTTAAAACTTGTAGTTGTAGTAATATCAAGCACTCAGTTCATTCCACCTTAAGAAATTTTCAGTGATGGTGCATGTATATTATCCTGTTGAATAAACTAGTAGGAGCTACCTTCCAAGCTAGAATTACCCTGAGAAACCATTATATCTCCGAATCACTTTCAGTTCATAGCACCGGCGCTCGGATTGTAACACTGACGTAAACTTCACAGGTGACAGTGGAGAGCCTGACTTATCACAAGTCATGTTTCAAGTGTTCCCATGGTGGCTGCGCCATAACTCCATCTAACTATGCAGCGCTTGAGGGAGTTTTGTACTGCAAGCACCATTTTGCCCAGCTTTTCAAGGAGAAGGGGAATTACAACCATGTTCTCAGGTCCGCGTCGTCGAAACGTACAGCGGCGGCACCGCCCTCTGTTCCTGAAGCATAAATGCATAAGAAAAGAAAAATTTGTGGTGTGGTTACGACTTACAATGACTCTTCTTTGGTTTGAGAGTGTGTTTTCTTCCCCTCAACACCATGCTTTTTACATGGTGGAGGATTGGCAAAACTTGGTTCTTCTCTTATCATTTTGGGCTCACAAGTGTTGGGCATGTTCTTGTGTTTGCTTGTTATATTGGATATGAAATCCAACGGTTATAAAATGACAAATTTTAGAACCTTATATTTATGCAAGTAAGGTCATATTGCCTTTCAGTTTTCACAAAGACATGTTAAGGCCGTGTTTTGTGGATAAGTTCGTTTAAGTTTGAAACCATCAGCCCAATTGAAAATTGTTGAGTTTAAACCCATAATGAGACATATTTGCCACCCTAAAATGTTAAAAAAAAGGAGTATTTATAGTCGACGTGGCGCCGCTTTTTAATATATCAATTTCAGGTATAATTTTTAACCATTACACCAAATCATAATCATATTAGATTTATAAAGTACGTCAATTTTACAAAATTTGACTAAAATTATCGGTTAATAATTGTGTTAAATTAGTCGGTTAATAATTATGTTTTATCAACAAGGTATTTTTAATACCCTACCAACAATTTCCTCAAAAGAAAATATCAAGTTTTAAAATAAATACAAACAATTTTCACAAATTTTTCGATATTTTCACTAGGGATGTTTTAAAAATTGGAAAATTGAAACCAACTGCAGCAAGCTGAATACTGGATGCCACGTCATAAATTTGAATATGTAGATCAAAAACCAAATTGCCCAAAAGAAGGCAAATTGTCAAAGTAGGTATTTAACCTTGGTTTTAAATCCAACTTGCCAAAGCCTTATATTTTACATTTATTTATATCTTATATATAAAAGAAAATTGCAGAATTTACCTTTAATAGTGTGTATTTAGATTTTTAACATTCATTCTTGAATAATACCATTTTACTAATATAATTATTTGACTAAAAAGGTTATTAATTAAGAGTAATGAATAAAAATCTTGATCCATGTACTTTTAAAGGGTGTTTGTCTCTTTTCCACTTATTATATCAATTGTATATAGTATATGTTTTGATTGAATCTTAAAAAACTTGGTTATTCATCTTGGTTACTGCTTGTAAACTTCTAGGTTGCTATTTGTAAATTACTTGGTTACTGTCCGCAAAACAGCAGAAACTAAGGGTGAACATCAGGTGAATTTTATGGATTTTTGAGTTTTTCAACCCACCCAATCAAATTTGGGTTGGTTGATTTGAAATTTGCTCAACAATGTTCCATGGCTTTGCACTTGCCGGCCGTTGCACGGAGCGAGAGAGAGAACGACGATGAAAATTGAGATGAGTGGGAGAGGGCACGCCCCTTTTTTTCTCTCTCTCAATTTTTAATAATTCAATAAAAGCAAGTTTTAGTTTTGTCCTGAAAAATTAATCAGGTGAGAGGCACTACATCATTCCGTCAATTATTTTCAATAGTGTTATCAATTGGAATGCTTATATCAAAATTTGTAACTTTAAGGGGTCAATTGCCACAATTTTTAGTTTAGAAACTGAATGGTCAAACACGCTAAATTCAAGGGGTATTCATGCAATTTTTTTTTTCTTTAAGGAGTTTGTTGTCGATTTTTATAATTGTGTTTATTGTTGTTCTCATGTCATTTGTCGCTTATATATTATTGTCGTTTCTTTTGTAGCATTTTTCCCCGCTCAAACTTTTTTGTTGTAGCCAATTATTGTTAATATTATTATTTTTTTATTGTTAATATCGCGTTAATATTATTGTCGTTTTACTGTTCTTGTCATTCTAATTTTATTATAGTTTTACTACTAATACAAATTCAATACTCATAACATACGCACATAGGGTGAATCGCACATGCAAGAACATTGATGCTCGATAACAATCTTCAATGATTATCATTAGCTGTAACAAATTGGCTCATTCTCTGTGTACTTAGGCCAAAGAAGCTAACTTTGAAGGATTCTTATGGCATGTTTACCCACGCATAATCAAAATGAGCGTGAATCGAAGTGGACAAATTCAGAGTTGGTAGGATTCAGAGTGAGAAATCAGAGTCAAAATAAATTGTTTACATGGTGACAGAATTTAGAATCAGAGTCACTCCAAATCCTATTCATGCATTTATTTACACCCAGAATCAGATTAATATTGTGTAAAAGTACTAATATACTCTTTAAGTCAATTTTATATTTTTAATTTAAAAAATAAATTGTGTACTTATTATATTAAAATTAATCATAATTAAAATATTTAGTGTAATAATATGGTAATAAAATAATAAATATAAATTGTACAATTATTTAAAATATAAAAAATATATTTTTAAATTTTAAATAAAATAAATAAAAATATAAAATTGTGTTAAAAATTAAATTCATTATTAATTTATTAAATAAATAAAATACATATTTGTTATATTAAAGTTAACAATAATTGAGCTAATATTATAATATTAGGCAAATAAAATAATAAATATAAGTTGTAATTATTATTTTTTTAATATTATGAATGAAAGTTCCAATCTCAATAGGTGTCATAGGAGTGTCAATCTCATTTTTTAATTCTAAACTCTCATTCTCTACTCATCCCCTAATTCTAATAAGTAAACATGCCATAGTGTCAAGCATTAGTCCTGTAAATATGGCTGTAGCTTTAACTGCGAATCTTCCTTAATACTAATCTTTATTTTAAGCAACAAAAAAAAAAAAAAAAAAAAAAAAAAAACTACT
This sequence comes from Morus notabilis, assembly GCF_000414095.1. NCBI lineage: Eukaryota > Viridiplantae > Streptophyta > Magnoliopsida > Rosales > Moraceae > Morus > Morus notabilis. The sequence goes on from NW_010359813.1 coordinate 10,226, forward strand.
TGAAAACGGCAAAAAAATATAGAAAGGACTAAGAATTTAAACGACAAAAAAAAACCCCCATTATATAGAAAAACAACACTACCATAACGATAACAATTACTACCATAATTATGAATACAATTTCAGAAAAAGAAAAGTTCAAATATACTAAAATCCATGACCGTAAATCTAGAACTATGTTTCGCCAAGTATAGGATTAATAAATTAACTCCCCAATCCCATGAATAAAAGAGCAATCATAATAGAAAAATAAGTACTATATACTCAACTTATTGACTAATTCAAACTAAAACTATGAAATAATATTAAAGAAAATAAAGATAACTAAGTAACACAAATTCAAAACTTGTAACAAAGTCACATGTCACAGGGGGTGAATTGCACATGCAAGCACATGTACTTTGATGTCCTAATGGAATTCAGATTGAATATCATGAATTTTTCTTTAGATGGATTGGTTATGTAACTAGTGGTTCAACCCAAGTTGCACTTCGACTAGGTGCATCATAAAAAAAATAAAAAAATAAAAAAAAAGCTTCAATTGATGCACGAGGCAACTGAAATGTGGACGTTATTTGACCATGATCTGAATTGTTGCCGCCATTTAAAGAAGCCTTCTTGTGTATTAAAAAGTCTGGTAAGGTGAAATCATCTGAAAGCATAACTGTTGAATTAATATAAGGCGGCCGTGTTATGAACGAAAAAATATGACTTTTTTGCACCTACTACTTATTGTAAATTGATAGGGAACCCATGCCCTCTTGGACAAATCTAGTCTCAAAATTCCCCATTTGGGGTGACAATGCATCAAAATGTTCCCTTCATACTCAACTATTTGACCACCAATGCTATAGTGAATTGGAATTTCAACCTCATAGGAGTCCATGTTTTTAGTTTCGACCACAAGCATAGTCCAACGTTTGCTTTTATCAACAGCCTCGTACGTCAAAACACACTAAATATTTACCACTAAGAGAATTTTCACTATCTTATCAATAGTTTTATCACCACCACTAGTGGTACTATTACTACTACCTCTAACCCTAAACTTTTTTTTTTGATGCTTCGTGGACGGAGGATCTTTGAGTTTCACTCCAACCCAGGACCTTTTCCCTTAACCCTAAACTCTTTAGTTTCCCACTCTTCATCACCACTACGCCATGTGCATATCAACATCTTATTGCTACTAATATTCTTGTCTAGTACGTCTTCGATCTCCGCACTAAATACCGTGAACGTTCTGAACAATAGTGGATCAATGCAGCACATGATGCATTATTGTTAATACTATTGGATGTGAATTCTTTTCTATTTGGAAGACGGATAACCTCTTGAGTAAGTGCATTGAACAAGAAAAGATGTTGCTCACAAGTATAATATTTCCATGTTCTTTGAATTAGCAACCACCCGGACTTCTGAGCAATTATTATACAGTGGTCGCGATCAAACAATAAGTTGGCCATTGCATTTGTACCTGGCTTAATTTGTTCATAAGTTTGTATGTTTTACGGGTCCTTGGATTGTAGAGGCAGTACTCTTTCATCACTCCTGAACTTGTGTTTTTCTTCCCCCAAAACACTATGCTTTAGCATGCATGGTGGAGCACTGGCAAAACTTGGTTCTTGCCTTGCCAATTATGGCTCAGTTGCCATGTTCTTATGTTTGTTTGTGTCGGATGTGTAATATTCTACGGTTGTAATATGACAAATTCAGGACCTTAATTATTTTGCAAGTTCATGTTTGGACTTTGGCTATCTACAAAGATTTGGAAGACTTGATAAGTGGTTATTTTTTCGTTGCTGCTTTCTGCTTAGAGTTAATTACTCGCAATGAGAAGTTTTAGAACGAGAAGTTATAACCACCTTAATTCACACATTCTGGAGTTAGGCTTTAATAAATACATATGGCGTGTTTAGAACTCGTTCACACATTTTGTTTTTTGTATGAAAATAAAAATGAAAACGTTTTCAATTTCAGACAGAAATCATTTTTGAAAATGCGTTTGGTAATTTTATTAAGAGATTGTTTTCAGTATAAAAAACCCATTAATATATCTCTCTCTCTACTCGAGAGAGGAGAAAATGAAAACAAAAAAAAAAAATTCATTTTTCATTTCTCTCTCATTTTACATTAAACCAAAAAATCGTTTTCATTTCCATTTTTTATTTTTATTGCGCCAAACGCTGTTTTAAAAATGTTTTCATTTTTTTTTCTCGGAAAACGTGAAAAACAAAAACGGAATAATTCTAAACACGGCCTTAAGTCGTTTTTCATTTCTCTCATTTTACACTAAACTAAAAAATCGTCTTCATTTCTGTTTTTTATCTTTAATTATGCCAAACGCCGTTTTTTTTTTCTGTTTTCATTTTTTATTTCTCGAAAAACGTGAAAAACAAAAATAAAAACAACTCTAAACACATCAATAAGAATCAAGTTTTTGCATGCCAGGTGCCATTTACATGCATTTTGCATGTCAATTGTTATGTTTGCTCTTATGAGCTATTTATACTATCTTATTTAATAATGTTAGAAATATCACTTACATTTCTAAATTTTCGTACAATTTTGAGTTGTCATTCTTTTTTATTAGTAAGTTGCTTAAAAAGATTGCCACACCAATTAGTAATAAAAGATTATCTTTTGCAACCAAATTAAAACAAAAAAAGAAAAAGATTAAGTTGGTGTTTTTAATTACTCATCTTGTTTTATACTATTTCGAAACTGAGATTGTTTATCTGCCTAACTATGCCCTTAAACGACACTAGTTTTTAGATGAATGACAACATCAATTTTTTCGATAAAAAGGTGTCGTTTTAGGCTTAGAGAGCAAAAGTGTCGTAAACATGCTTGAAAAGAACGTAAGCAATTTGAGTTAAGACTAAAAAAAACAAGCACTTGAAGGAACGACGTTTTGTTTTATGACGCAAACGGCAGAGAACAAAAAAGCATACGCTGTAATGTTATTTTGTTTTTCCGATTAAACGACAACAACATTTCAAACAACCAACATGTTACATATTTGGGGAGATAAGATTTAGGAAATACGCCCTCTTTAATTGCATCTTTTTCTTTCTTTTTTTCTTTTCTTCTTTTCCCCCCTTCTTTTAATCTTTTCCTATGGGGCGCATTCATTTGCATTTGCATTTTTTCAAAGAGAAAAAAGAAGAGTAAGAAAGAAAAATCCATACTAAAAAAAAACAAAAACTCCATTGCAAAACGACATCGTTTCAGTCGTCTTTTTTTTGGCGGGAATGGGTGGTTGTTTCCCGCCCATGGTCTTTCGGAATACAAAGCAGCAAAGTCAGGGCTTTAACCCTCATGAAACTGCAATACTCTCTCTCTCTCTCTCTCTCTCTAGATCTTGCTTTTGAGTTGGAAAATGTTGGAGCTGAGGCTGGTCCAAGGAGGTCTCCTGAAGAAGGTTCTGGATTCGCTCAAGGACCTCGTGAACGATGCCAACTTCGACTGCTCGGCGACGGGCTTCTCTCTGCAAGCAATGGATTCCAGCCACGTCGCTTTGGTGGCGCTTCTTCTCCGATCGGAGGGCTTCGAGCACTACCGGTGCGACCGCAATCTCTCGCTTGGAATGAACCTCAGCAACATGGCCAAGATGTTAAAATGCGCCGGCAACGACGACATCGTCACCATCAAGGCCGACGACGCTGCTGACTCCGTCACCTTCATGTTCGAAAGCCCTAGTCAGTTCTCTTGCTCTCAAGTTTCTTTTCCTTTTTCTATTGAGATTTTTGTCTTTGATTCAATTTTATACCTCGAAAATTTGGGAAACCGGAGGAGATTGATTAGATTTGGGGCTTTTTTTTTTGTAATATGTTTACTTGGATGAACAGTAATTGTGCATTTTCTTTTTAATTCGTTCTTTCTTGAATGTAAGTTGTATAGTGCTTGATGGATTAGGATTTAGTTTTATGTGTAAATGGGTCACAAAATTTGGGGAATCACGCGAAATTGACTAGACTTAGCTTCATTTTCTTCTTCAATAATTCAATTTTGGAGAAATATAGGAATATTAATTCTATTTTAGTTCAATTTTCCTGGAATGCTTGTTCAATTCTTTGATGGTTGGATTAAGGCTTCAGTTTTATGTGTGCATGGGCAAAAATAAAAAAAAAAATGAAGGATTTTGTCTATGAACAGTTCTTAGAAATTGTTTATATTCTGCTATCTTAATGTTTGCGTCTTGCTTAAGGTTTCTTAGATATGTGTTTGGTTTGTGTGTTCTGTTCACGCGAAATGTACTAATTATTCTCAACCAAATTGTGATTACTTGTTCAAAATTCCTTGGGGGTATGAAGATCAAGATAAGATTGCTGATTTTGATATGAAGTTGATGGACATCGACAGTGAGCATCTTGGGATTCCAGAGGCGGAGTTTCAGGCCATTGTTAGGATGCCGTCGGCTGAGTTTGCACGAATTTGCAAGGATCTTAGCACCATTGGTGATACAGGTAGTTCTCTTTGTCACAATGTCTTGAGTTCATTTATTGTCTATTATTTTAGGCATATTGACTTTGGTTGGACAAATGGGTTTGTTGCAGTTGTGATATCTGTGACCAAGGAAGGGGTAAAGTTCTCTACAAGAGGTGATATTGGAACCGCTAATATTGTTTGCCGGCACAATACTTCTGTGGACAAGGTTAATTTTTTCTTAAGCACTTTCTCTTACCCTTAAAGATGTTTTAACTGGCTTTTAATTTGAACAACAATGCTAACTTGAACCAGGCCGCTAGGTAGTTAAATTAAGAAACTGAGCTTTCGTTTTTTACTTGTGTTCTAGACGACATGAATTCTTTGATTTCAATGGATATATTAGACATTGACACAGGAGATGTTAACTTTGATCTTATTTATAGCCTGAAGAAGCAACCATTATAGAGATGGAAGAGACGGTCAGTTTGACCTTTGCATTGAGGTATATGAATTCATTCACAAAGGCAACCCCACTGGCGAACCAAGTGACGATCAGCTTGTCTTCCGACTTACCAGTTGTGGTTGAGTACAAAGTTGCAGAGATGGGTCACATAAGGTTTTACTTGGCTCCCAAGATAGAAGAAGAGGAGGAGATTGAAGCTCAAAGAGAGACCAGGCCTCAAGTGGAAACCAAGCCAAAAACCAAACCCAAGACAGAGATCGAGCCACCTATAGACGATATCAAGCCTAAGGTTGAACATGTCTCAGATATTAAGCCGAAATTGGAGATAAAGAAACCTAAAGAGGAAATTGAAGCCAGTGGTGAAAGCAAACCTCAAGTGGATGCCAAAGCTGAAATAGAAGTAATGGATGTTGAGTAATTTCACTTTTTAACCTTAGCAAACTGATGGGGAAACGTTTCACTAGTTTAGTGTTTTTTACTTCACATTTTGTCATGTAGGGATTATACAATCCTTGCTTCCATTTGTGTGATTTTGCCTACTAAATTGTTGATTGAAAGAAACGCGACTGTAATTGCAGAGTTTTAAGCTACTACCACTTAGCAACTAGAATATAGTAATGCAGTTATTGAGAAATTTGTCAAGCTTTTAAGTTTTCGCATACCTCTAAAGCTGTTGTGAAATCACTTCTAGTAATTGAAAAGAAGCCATGCCCATGATTTTGTTTTTGTTTTTTTTTTTTTTTTTCTGGGTCATTAGTTACCTGTGCTATGAGAACTAGTTCAGCAAACACATTTGTGGGAGAAGCAAGCATATGCAAAGATATAAGAATGGAATTGTAAAATTGTAGCTGTTTTCATTAATTAATCAATATAAGAATGTTAATAACAGACTGATTGTGTGGAGACCAGTACTACAACCCTTTGCCAAAAGAATAAAAAGATAAAGAGCATATTCCTTCATAACCCTAAGCTGGGAATAACAGGGACATATTCAGTCACTTATTAAATTTTCCTATGACTAATTTCCTGCGTTGTCGCTGATACAAATGGAAACACTTTCGAAGGTTTCCAGGGAGAAAAAATAGAATGTAAAGGGAGGAAAAAAAAAAAAAAAAAAGAGCCTGTCACCAACTGATAGCATGTGGACTAAACCTTTTCCCCCAGATAGGCTGTGCCGCTTTCCTTGCAACAAGAAAAATCAAAACATTGGGAAATCCAGTTACTGCTTTCCCAAAGTGTTGTATCATTTACTTCGTTTCTTGGCTTCACTGTAAAGGACAACTCCAATGACTGTAAGAGAATAACCCATCATTCCAGTCACAGATACAGGGTTTCTGAAAATTAAAATTGAAACCACCACAGCTACTGCTCCCTTTGCATTTCCTAGCACCTGCAGAGCCAAACAAGGTTTTTATTATTTTTATTATTATAGATCTCAAGTTTAAACAAATATATAAGAATATGTTCAATAGACAAGTTAAAAATCACGAGAATAGTTGGGCAAAGAAAATGATGTCGTATGTCTTTCATAGGACCACAACAACGAAAGAACTTTGGGGAAGAGGAGAAAGCAACAGTGTCTAAATGATGCATGTTCTGAGATTCAAAATAGCCCAACATGTGGCCAGCAAACTAGTAAAAGAAATCCGTACAGTATATGATGACACAAAAACACGGGAATAAAGGAAAAAAGCTTTAAACATGAGATTAGCTTTGAAAATTTCAAAAATCCGTCTTCTCTTATCTATTTTCTATAATTATAGGGAGACTATAAACCACTCGATACAAAAAGTCAGACTTGCAAGAAATCAAAATCCATAAACTATTCTACGTCAAATATGTTCCAGAATAAAGGAACAAAACCATGAAAGAAAATTTGTTCCTACTTAATACTGTTTTCCAGCTAATAAGGTAAACTGTATGAATAAGTCTCTCAATAGTCAATACTACAGATAATACACTTTTGTAAACATCTTCCCCACTTTATCTGTAAGATAATACAGGGTTCGACTTACTTTCCAACAAAGACTAATCCACCAGGGAAGGCAAAAAAAAAAAAAAAAAAAAAAAAAAAAGTTTGGGAAAAGAAACACTACAATTTCTACCACAATAAACATTTTCAACGGTTCACATCTCACTGTACCTAGTAGTTAGATTCCTTTTCAACTTAAATTAAAATTAAAATGATTATTGATATAGCAATTAGCAACATGAATGTCTTAGAGTGCAAAAGAAATACTTTAACAGACACGGAGATGCATGGCAATTGGCAGCATTCATGAGAATCTAGAGTTCCAAAGCAATATAAAAAATAAAAAAAACATAAGCCAAAGGAATAGGAAGACATACCTGAAGAGTCAAAGCACTGGTATGTTTTGTGACCAAAAAGTTGGTCAAATTTACAAAATATGCTAATGCTGAATTGAATAGTAGATACCATATGATCTTTACATCATCTCTTGCAAGAGCTAGCGTTATGCCAACTACATTTTCTTCCATGATAAGTGTTGCCGGAAGTAGAAATACCACTGCTATAGGGGCCATATACAGAAGCAGATTCATAGAATTCAGCTTCTCCCTTGAATAAAAACATGCTTTTCAGTACTGGGTACCCAATTATAGTTGCAAAAATTCTAGAAATTAAAACATTCCTAACAGCTCTAACAAAACAAATAAGCAACATAACAGTTGCTTACCCTTCAGAAGAAAGCAAAATTCCTTGAAGAACTGATTTGAGCGCCCTTGCAGCTGTAGCAGCGATACAAATTATGAATCCAAATAGATGGAAACTTGGTTCACCCTATGGCCATGAAAACAAGTGGGAGAAAATATTAAAAAATCGCACAAGAAAATTACGTCGGAACGGGACAACATAGCAGCAGATACCCCCCCAATACAAAATAAAATACTTGAAGTCGAAACCGTAACTAAATTCAAATTTTCTAAACAAATTTCTAAAACAAAAATGAAGCCTCGGGTCAAATTCAGGAGCCTTGATAAGTCTGCATAGCCTCAAAGTCACAACAGCAAAGTTTTGTATTATCTTCTGAATTCCTAGACAATAACTCAGCGCAATGAAGCCGAATAGCTGAATTAAAGTTAATCAGTCCTCAGGTTCTTAATAATACAATCATCTAAGCTTTAAAAGCGTGTTTCTTTCCTTTCATAGATCCCAAACTTAAGTAGACATGTTAACTTCCAACAAATGTAAAAAATATTGCCTTTCAATAAACATGACAATCCAAAGACAGAGACCAAGTACACAAGAAAATTATCCAATTTCAAGAACTGAATATATATATATATATATATATATATATATATCGCGACTATGAGAATTCTCAATAAAAATGGCTATTAAATGAGATACACATCAACATTTCACAACAACTCTCCCCCCAAAAAAATCTTGAATTTGAATTAAAAAAAGAAAAGGAGAAAAACTGGTTCATACCCCGCTAGCGATTATGACTCCAGTGACAACAGGAATGAGGGTGACGTAGGTGAGCCAAGCCTCCCTCTTGAGCGTCATGAGGTAGGCAAACACGGCGGTAAAAAAGGGCGTGGTGGCGCCAATAGCCTGGTTGAAGGAGACCGGCAAGTATCGGAGCGAAATGTTGCCGAAGACGACGGAGATGCAGAAGACGAAGCTGAGAGCGGAGATCTTGAGGAATTGAACCCTGGATCGAATGGTCTGCATCGGGACCATCTTCATCCACGCGATGGCGATGTAGCTGAGGAGAGAGCAAGCGGTCATGTGGCACATGGTGAGGAAGATCGGGTATTTGAAGCCATAGTTGCTCAGCAAGTACTTGTTCAGCAACAAAACCCCAATGTTGGAGGAGTACCATGAGGCGACGAGCCCGATCGTGAACAGCCGGCTTGAGCTCTTCATCTTCACGGTTAGGTCTCGATCGGACGGCTGAGATTACGACCACAAACAACAAAAACACAAACACAGAGAGTTAAGGCGTGGATCCGCTAGGGTTTCGAAACGAGCAGAGAATCCAGAGCATTTGCGAGACGGAACCGACAATAGCGACGATTGTTAGAGAGGAATACGTGGCGGTCCTCCATGGATCTGAGGATCGAGTTTCATTGCAGATACGACGCGGATTTCTTTCTTCGATTTCTCTCTTCTTTCTTCGTTTGGGAATAAAGAAAATTTAGGGATTTTCAGAGAGAAGCTGAGAAAATTTGTGGAGGAGGAAAATGAAAAGTGAGAAAGAGTGGTGGGACTTGTTATATTTACGAGCAGGTCAGAGTTTTGAGGACAACCGACGAGGAATGTGCTGTGCTCTCTAATCTCTCTCTCTCTCTCTATCTGGAAATGGTGAAACAGGAAAGAGAGGAGAGAGAAAGTGTGTTTTAAAGCAAGAGGAGGTAAACGCGTAATGTCATATGGGGATTCGTTTCTTTATCTTTATTTGTTTATTTTTGATTAATTTATGTCATTTCCTTTTTAACTATTTCTTGCTGACTATTCCTTATTTATTTGGTTTTATTCATTTGTTGTCCCTTAAAATGTACTGTTTTGGAGATGTACAGTACAAGAAAAGTATTACTTTGACTAATACACATTTGATTTGTTTTTTTTTTTTTTTGAGGATTGATAGTTTTTGTGCACATAATTGGTATGATTTAACGGAGATTAGAACATGGCAAATAGAAAAAAAATCTGGCTAATTCCCATTTTTTTCTTTTTTTCTGATTTTATTTTTCACCTTTTTGTTTAGATTGTAAAACTTCTTTGTGAAGTCTTAAATTTTTTGAAAAAAAAAAAAGAAGAAGAAACTTATTTGGGAAGAATGGTGGAAGTTAAAAGTTAAAACGTGAATGTTATTTCCCGTTTATTATATCGATTCGAGTTTAGAATTCAAATTTTGTTACAGTAAAAAGCTCTCAGAAACAGTCACATTTAATTTTTTTGTTATAATAAAAGGGTCTCACATAAAATCACGTCTCAATTTAAATTAAAAACTCAAATCAACGAACTAAATGAACTCAAACATAATTCATTAGAATCACAATAAAATAAATATATAAATAAAAATAAAGAAGATTGAAGTAAGACCGACAAAAAACTTGTACAAGAATTGTCAAAGGGCAATTTCCTCTAAAAATAAAAAAGAAAAAAGATTAGCTTAGTAGTATCTTTCATGCCATACATGAATGAAAGGATTGATCCACTAATTTGTTTTTTTAATAAAATTTAAATCTCCATTCAAATCACAACGCTCCATTAAAAAATATATATATATATATATATATACGTGTTTGGGAGTGTGGGAATCCACGATTGTATTTAATAATTGTATGATTTGGAATTGGCAAGCCGGTAGTTAGTTGATTCGTCAACGGAGAATTACTCAAACGCGCTTAAAAGAAATTAGAGAAAAAAAAAACTGAAAAAGGACAATTATAAGTTTGGCTACTCTGCAATCAAATTACAAATGGAGAATAGCCGGTCCAAACGCTGCCTAATTTTTTTTTTTTTTTTTAATACGGCTTTTATGAGAATCTGGCCCATGAGAAGTAATTCCAAATAATATATTAAGATCAAATCATGATTCATGCAAGAAGCAGCCATGGCGTGGGCCCAACTCACACTGCGTGGTGGGATGGGACTTACCGTATCCACTCATTTACTCCTTGATTCAACTCTGACCGTCAGATTGTTCAAGTCTGCTCTAGAAGACAATCCATCATGTGATTCTTTTTCTTCTTCTTCTTTTTATATTTCCTTTTTCTTTCCACTTTCGACCTTTTCATTTATTTATTTATTTCTTTTTTTCAGTTCAATCCAACGATGTTTGTATGGTGTAGAACTGTAGATCCTAAGATTGGCTTATACGCTTTCCACCATATTTGAAAAATGTACACATAATACATAGTAATTCATTGACAATATGTTCGGACATCTTCTAAGTAATGTTAGGTATCTAAACTTTTATTTTAACTTTTTGTAAATACTACGCGACAAAAAATTGTTAATTTTTTAATAATATGGTCTGTTTAGTTCGCTGATTCGAGTTAAAATGTAATTTTATGTGAGAATTTTTTACTGTTATAAAAAAGTTAAATGTGACTTGTTGTGTGGCAAAATGTGCAGACTGTTTTTTAAAACTTTTTACTGTAACAAAACTTAAATTTTAAACTCAAATCGATAAAATAAACAAGATTATAAATTATATTTTTAGCGTTAATTGACTCACTTTCAAATAACACAGTTCCTTGACACCTATTAATAAATAAATAAATAAATAAAACAGCTCATATGTCACGTCATAAAATCAAACGGTCATAAATTCGTTTTATAACAGACTTGCCTATAACCCCCTTCACCGAATTAACAGTCTTTTTAGTTTGGCAGAAATAGGGGCGGCAGAACACATATTCCTATAATATTGGAGACTCATAAAGAGTTGGTAAATTAACTAGGTAGGTAATCCAAAAGGTTCTGAAGTTGATAGAAAATTCCTTGCCAATAATTAAACAAATTTAATATAAAAAGCAAATTCAGACAAGAGCCTGACCTTGTTTAGCCAAGTATAAGACACCAAATCTGTTTGACCTTCAGCTTCAGACACTGCTGCAGGAACCGGAACCTCATTCTTAACTGAAGCAACAAGCTGGCATCGCCTGCTTCGAGAGATAGTAAACAATCCTAAGTTGCTCCTCGGAGCTAACAACCCCGATCGTCTTTTTTTCCAACCTGAAAAATTTTCGCAAAACAATGTATAATAAACAAATTTTCTAAAACACATGTATTAGAAAACAAGTATGCAATCTAGCACAAACTTAAATTCAACTTACAATTGAAATTACAAGCTCCAGTGTTTGATGAAGCAGTCAAAGCATTAATCAGTGCCATAGACGAAGGAATCCCCAGGATTCTGTGGATAGTATATACGTGTAACTAAAGCTTATACATATAAAGAAATGGGGGCTTAAAGCCATTTATCAAGAATTTCAGTGAACATCTAGTTTTACCTGTGAGGAATTAATGTCGAGAAATTCGGATTTGCAGTTGTAATGCCATTGCGACATTGGTGGTTTAAGGCAGCTTGGTAGTAAAGAGAGCATATTCTGCTTCGTTTCTTGCCTCAGCACAGAGGTCTGGAGAGAATATTCAGTTTGTGCGTTTTCAAGTTTGACTTGTTCGTTGGATTCTCGTATAAATATCAGTGGATATATAATATGCCAAATGACATGATAGATATCGACATGGCTGATGTGCTTTTGCCTTTCAGTGTACTATATGTATGTCCAATTCGTGATGTATTTGGCCGTCATCATTGTAAAGGTTAATTCCCAAGGCACTCTCCTATTGGCTGTCCAAGGAATCATGTTCTCAAAATTTTTGCTAAATCCGTTCATTTCGCTAATTCGAGTTTAGAATTCGAGTTTTATAGAACATTTTTTGCTAAAGTCCTATTTATTTCGCTAATTTGAATTTTGCTACAGTAAAAAGCTCTCACAAACAATCACATTTAACTTTTTTACTACAGTAAAAAACTCTCATATAAAATCACATCTCAACTCAAATTAAAAACTTAAATCAGCGAACTAAACGGGCCCGAAATTAGCAACTCTTTCTCTCTTTTTATTATTTTTTTTATTTTTAAGAGGGAGTGTATGAGAAATTATTTATTTTACATATTTTTAAAATTTAATATAATTTTAATTATATTTAATTGTTAAAAATTAATCTTATTAACAGAGAGGCTATCAAAGTAAGTTTTTTTTTTTTTTAGGTTGGAGAATCTCTTTGTGTGAAATTATTATGGGGAAAGATATGAAAAAAAAAAAAAAAAAAACGAATGCACCATTATATGTATGAAAGACACATGCAAGCAATATTGTTTTTATCAGAAAAAGGCCCTTTATAATTTATGTGTTACCCGATAATATTGTTAAAGATATAAGATATGTTTGAGATAGTTTGTGATGTGCTTTTAAGTAGTAGAAGAAAATAAACATAAGTTGTGACTTTTTAATTAGTGTTTGAATAATGTTTGAAAAAGTGTTTTTATATCTAAGAAAAGATGACATTATGTTTATTAGCGACGACAAAACTGGTTATTTGCTAATAGTAGTATATTTGCGACGATATGTTGTTGCAATAAAGGAAATAAAATTTTTAAACGATTTGTCGTCGCACAAACTCATCTATTTGTGACAACATGTCGTCGCTAAAACTTAAAAGGTATTAGCGACGACATGTCGTCGCTAATATTTATTGGCGCCAACATGTTTGGCGCCAGTTTGTCCATTATTTGCGACGACATGTTGTTGTTAATAGTGAATTTTACAGCTGGCAGTGACGTAGCAAAAAAAAATAAAAAATTTGGCAGTTTCCCAAAAATAAGTTCTAGAAATTTCTTCATTTTTTGCGATGATATAATGAAATGTCGTTGTAAATAATAGTTCCCGAATATTCTTTCAAGCGCGACTACTTTTTGCGATGACACTTGTCAGTTGTCGTAGCAAATATTGATAGAATTTAATTTCTCAAAAAAAGGCGGAAACTTTGACGGTTTTTCGAAAAATAATTGCAACGACTTTATTAAAAAGTTATTGTAAAAAATGAGCATGGTATATTCCTCAAGAATATGCTCAGAAATATTAATGAGGTGAAGAAGAACGACGTCGTTTTAGAATTAATTGTGACGACTATTTAATATTTTTTGCGACGACATATTGTCGCGCAACAAGCCACTTGTATAAACGCGATCGCAGAACTTTTTCCTCCATTTTTTCTGGCCATCTCTCAGTTTTCTCCCTCCATCTCCATCCAAAACCACTACATACCGTTCAAAAACTCTCAAAAAAGCTCAAATATATTAAGCTCTCTTCAAATCTTTAATTTGTGAAGAAAAGTATTCCGAAAAAGTCCCAAAAAGTGGAGTTTTCACCTCGCCGTCACCCCCGCTTTTCTGACTGTCGTTGTTGCTTTTCAGCCACCGTCACCCTCCCAGCCCTGGTGCCTTACCGTTTTCCAACCCCCGGTGTTTGTGGGTTTGGATTTTGTGAGTTAATAGTTTGGTATATTGTAAATTGATTTTGGTATTTTGGTTGTGGTTTGTGGTTTTGTTTTGGATTTTAAATTTAGTTTGTGGTTTTGAATTTAGAATTGTGAATTGTAAATTAGAATTGAAATTGAAATTTGTATGAAATTTGTTTGATGATGATTAAAAAATAGACGACCTATTGAAATGTTAAGAAGTTAAAAATAATGAATTATATATATGATGATTAAAAAATTTAGATGATAATAAAAAAATTAAAAATAAATATTATAAAATAGTTAATAGAATGTTAAAGACTTATTACAAAATAATTTGTGTTAATTTTCTTAAAATTTGATAAAACTTCATAAATTCTTCGTAGTGGAGATGCCTATGGACAAGAGTTGGGTATATTTAAGGAACCGGTTGTCTGATGAGTACTGGGATGGTTTGTGTGCTTTTGTTGAGGTTGGAAAGAATTATGCAAATTCAACCAATTTTATTAGTTGTCTGTGTATCAAGTGTAGAAATCATGAGATGCTGCCACTAGAAACAGTGAAAGCGCACATATATCGATGGGGTTTTGATACAAGTTACACCACATGGATTCACCATGGTGAAGTACGTGCTGCTACGGTTGTCAGTGAACTGGTTGACAAGATGTTTGTAGTGTTAAATGATGTGGCTAAGATTAATGATGATGATGAAACCTTGAGTGAGACAGAAGCGGTTATAGAAGATACTCATTACGATGAATTTAGGGATCTCTTATCCGAGCTCCAAGTCAGATTGTATCCGGGCTACACTAAGTATTCATCGTTGAATTTCTTAGTGAAACTAATGCATCTAAAAGTGTTGTACAAGTGGCCTAATGAGTGCATGGATGAAATGTTGAAGCTACTGAGAGATGCACTTCCTGAAGGAAACAAGTTACCCACATCGCATTACGAGGTGAAGAAGTTATTGAGTAAACTAGGTCTGAGCTACAAGGCAATTCATGTGTGTAAGTATGACTGTGCTTTGTTTTGGAAGCAGAATGCTGCTTTACAGTCTTGTCTAGTATGTAGTATAAGTTGTTGGAAGAGAAAAAAGGAGAAAAAAGTTCCGTAGAAAGTACTTCGATATTTCCCTTTGAAGGATCGATTGAAGCATTTGTATGCTTCACGTCACACTGCTAAGAAAATGACGCGGCATGTGCTTGGGCGATCGAAGGATGACGACTTAATGCGTCATCCAGTTGATGGTATGTAATGGAAAGAATTTGATGAAAAGCATCCACAATTTGCACGCGAACTGAGAAATGTTCGATTAGGGTTAGCTGCTGATGGTTTCAACCATTCGGGAATATGAGTCATCATACAGTATGTGACATGTGATTGTGACTGCATATAATTTACCTTCGTGGCTATGTAC
The DNA here is from genome assembly GCF_000414095.1 of Morus notabilis. Taxonomy (NCBI): domain Eukaryota; kingdom Viridiplantae; phylum Streptophyta; class Magnoliopsida; order Rosales; family Moraceae; genus Morus; species Morus notabilis. Next base: position 25,541 of record NW_010359813.1, read on the forward strand.
CAAGGACCCGTACAAGATGTTGACGTTATTGATTCCTGGTCACAATGCTCCTGGGAAGGATATTGATGTGTTCATAAGGTCCCTTGTGGATGAGTTAAAAGAGTTGTGGGATGAAGGGGTTGTTGTTCGTGATGCTGCTACGAATATGTCATTTTGGATGCGGGCTATGTTACCGATGACAGTTAATGACTTTCCTGGGTGTAGTAGTTTATCTGGTTGGAGTGGTCAAGGGTACTTCGCGTATCCCAATTGCAACGATGCAACTCCATTGAAGCGAATAACGTGTAACATTTGCTATGTTGGGCATATACAATGGCTTCCTATGAGTCATAGGATGAGGACAACAAAAATTTTGATGGTAAGGTTGATCGATGACCTCCCCCGCCTCAGAAATCCATTAAACAAATATTAGCTTAATTAGAAAAGGTTGAATCTAGATTGCCAAGTAAACATAAAAGATATGACGGTAAGAAGTGAAAGAGACATCCGGTATAGCTTAATTGGACGAAGAAGAGTATCATTTGGGAATTGCCTTACTAGACCTCATTATCGCTACGTCATAACTTATGTGTCATGCATATTGAGAAGAATGTGTGTGACAGTTTGTTGGGCACAATTCTAAATATTAACAGAAAAAGTAAAGATACAGATAAGGCGATGATCGATTTACAAGATATAGGGGTACGTAAGGAGTTGCACTTGTACAAAGAAGGTGATCATTGGATGAAACCACATACAGCGTACACATTGACTTCAAATTATTATAAAAAGTTTTGAGATTTCTTAAAGTCCGTACGGTTTCTTGATGGGTTTGCTTCAAATCTTCAGAAAAACGTTATCGATGGAAACAATAAGCTTACTAGTTTAAAATCACACGATTGTCATGTCATACTGCAGCGATTGTTGCCAACTGGGATTCGATCATTTATGAAGAAAGAAATTGTCAATGCAATCACTGAATTGAGCAACTTCTTTTAGTTGACAGGGAGGCTGCAAAATGTTTAAGGATTGGAAAAGCGACCTCCATGACTATTTTAAAGATCTTGGTGGGCCAAAAAATGAGAGTGTAGTTAAGGCCCACCCCTCTAAAAACCTCAGGAATCTAGATCACTGGGATCGTTGCTGCGATAGATTCATGTTCGACAAGTTTCAGGTAACTATAAATCTTTAATATGTTGTTGTTTTATTATATATAAAAAATGTTAATTTTACTAATGTTGAATGTAATCATAAATATAAAAAGTCGGGAATCAATAAACTTAATCGTAGCAACCAAAAGTGGTCGAGCTTTCATGGTCGGCTGTCGTACTCCCAACATCGCGAGAAGAAAGTTAGTATTTGTTAATAATTTATTCAATATAAATTTTAATTTGATAATCGATTACATTATATTCATATACATTCAAACTATTATACAGTCTACCATAGAGACCCAACAGCCAATGTCTGCCATTGATAACTGGGGGGACATGCATTGTCATGGGGATACTTGGGTTAATCCCCAAGCTGAGTAGTCCTTTGTAAGTAAACTCGTAATGCATAATTATATTTTTCTTTATTTAAATTAGATTATGTATTTAATTATTTTTATTATAATATTTGTAGCATCGGATGGATGGAGAAAGGGAAACGCAGATCCAGACGCAGTCTGCTAGTTCTGGATCATCCGCAGTAGAAGCGGTTAACGAGGAGGATATTATGGACTAAGTTATGGGCACCCACAGAGGACACAAGACTGGAGTGGGTCAAACATATCCGCAAAGGGTTTATCGAAGGGATGCGTCATCATTTGGCTCACGCTCGGCAGGATCTTCTACGACACGTTCGGACCCACACGTAGAAGAATACTTGCAACGGAGTTACCAACAAACCTCCAGATGTACAAGAGCATCAGAATGATGCAGGACTTGATGGCTCAAATGCACCCCATTATTCAGTTCCCATCAGTTACTCCTCCCGTGCCGTATGTTCGTCCAGGTCCTCTGCCTCCAAATCCTTCTGATGATAACAACGATGATTCTAATGACGCTGTTGACTTAGGAGATTAGATTTTTATTAATGTAATAATTTATATTTTTGTACATTTTATAATTACTTTCTACTATTATTACATTTTTATTTTATTTTATTAATACACACACAATTTATTTTTATTTATATTTTTATATTACTTATATTTCTTTTAATTAATTCTTCTTTAGTACTATAATATCATGAATTATATTTAATATTGGGTTTAAATATATATTAATATACAACATTAATTATTAAAATGAGAAAAAATAAATAAAAAATTAAAATATTATTTGTGACGATAAATGTGGTAGCAAAAAATTGATGCCGCGTCAGTTAATTCGACATTATTTGTGACGACGTAATTTGTGAATTGTCGTCGCAAATAATTAATGCCATGTCATCTTGACGATGCAACCAATGAAATAATGGCACCGACTCATTTGCGACAACGACTTGTCGTCCCAAAAATTTTTTTTGCGACGAATCAATTACGGCAACATGTTTGCAATGACTTTGGATTTTTTGCAATGACTTTTCGTCGTCGCTAATAACCATGTTTCTTGTAGTGCTTTTGAAATTGTTTAGGTAAAAAAGTCAAAAATACTTCTTGTTATAAAAAATAATGTAATAAAATAATATAGATGAGATATTTAATTTGTTGTTCACAAATCAAAGGTTAAAAATGTAAATAAAAAAACTTTTCATAAGCAAGAAGATGATTTGTTCTAAAAATACTTAAAAAAGTCAAAAGTTTAGCTATCTAAATAGATTCAAGAGTGACTAAATAAGTCAAACAGTTTTTTTAAGCAAATCCAAACGACCCATGGAGCGATTATTATCATGTACTACATAATAAGGAAAGTGTTTAATAATGTGCTAAATGATTTTCCGTTTTGCTCTTTCACTGCAAACAACAGGCGGGTTTAGCCCCAACAAAACAAACCTAATTATACCGTTCGATTTCAAAAAAAAAAAAAAAAAAAAAACCCCAATCCACATTTTCATGGCACTGTAAATCCAAAAAAAAAAAAAAAAAAAAAAAAACATGCATAGTAGACAATTAATTATCATATAGTTTCCTTAGAAATCTCATAAACTTCATAACAATGAGTATTTTACATTTTTTGAATAAAACATCAAAGAAGAATAATGGCAAATTTTGTCCTTTTGTTTGGTTTATTGATTCTTGAAGAATTGAGTTTAGAAAACTTTTGTTTTGAGCTCATCAGATGGCGACGTATTGTTCGCCTTTTAGATTTTGTATTTGTTGTGTTGCTATTGCTTCATGTTTGTAATAATGGTGGTAGTTTATCCATTTTTTATTTATTTTTTAGTTGAATCTACTTGAGTTTTTTTTTTTTTTTTTTTTTTTTTTTTTTTTTTTTTTTTTTTTTTTTAGCGGTGTTGGGAGTGACCTTCATGTCTCTTAATCTCGATCGATCGAAATTTTCTATCGATTTTAGAGGAGTTATTTAAAAAGTCATATATATGGTCAATCGTTTCCCTGTCTTTTCAACTTTTTGTTGTTGGAGTGCACATTTTTTCTCCTTAGACGTTTCATTAGAACTTAATAGTGGTGCTGTCAGTAATCAGAGTTGTCTTATTGTAATGCGAGGTTATTTGTGTCATTATTAGTGCTTGTATCTCATTGATTTGAAATACATTTGTTAAAAAAAAATAAAAAAATAATAAAAGAGACCAACATAAGAGGTTTGGTGGGCACATTTGGAAATAGTGTTTTGGGACCAATCTATGTTAATTTTTATTTCCCAAAACAACCAGTTACTTATCTTGATTGTTTTATGTTTATAGTTAGCAAATCAAACACAGCCTCGTAAATTTAATTTCCAATACATCGATTTAAAGCTTGTTTAGTAAGAGGGAAAAAAGGAAGGAGGGAGAGTAGCGGGGATTAGTGCAATTAAGAACTTTAAGCCCATGATTGTTTGATATTAGAGAAAAAATGACAGTTGGATTCTGAGTGAGTGATTTCCAATCCTTCAAAGAACCACAATTTCAATCTCCTAACATAGGAAGGAATCCATACCAAATACTATTTTTTTTTAATACAAAAAGTCTTCTCATTTCTTTCTATTTTCTTTACCTAGGTTATGTCTTTCTTTTGTTCATATTTTTTCCCGTCTAACTAAGTGTTGCTAAAGACATGTCCAAAACATGGTTCAAATAACTTATTCCAAAAATTTTCGTTCTAAAACTAAAGGATCCAAAAAAAAAAAAAAATCATGAACCAACCGTGCCCAATCCCTTAAGTTATGCTTTATTATGAATTTTGCAATATTCTTTATAGCTCAATGGACTATCTATATTTTGCAGCCTACTCAGCGTCTAACTAAGTGTTGCTAAAGACATGTCCAAAACATGGTTCAAATAACTTATTCCAAAAATTTTCGTTCTAAAACTAAAGGATCCAAAAAAAAAAAAAAAATCATGAACCAACCGTGCCCAATCCCTTAAGTTATGCTTTATTATGAATTTTGCAATATTCTTTATAGCTCAATGGACTATCTATATTTTGCAGCCTACTCAGCAAAACTCGTTTAAAAATGATGGCATAATTGGGGACAACCTCCTTGCGCTCCAGTTTCCTTTTACATATTATTCAAAAATCCGATTGTCCTAGAAAAAAGATGCCAAATTCTAGCCAGTTTAGATAATTAATCACAGGAAAGGCTTTAGTCTCACTAAAAATTGTGTTTTGATTATGACCCATTTTGTGTTCGGTAATTACCAAACTTGTTGAATATCAAAGTCCAGAACAAAAAGAAATCATGGTAGGTTCAACATGTAGTGGTCGTACGTGGAAAAGTATATAGCGTTGAGCATTGGGTGCCACTTTTAACCGGTAATCCCTGCATAATTTTGCACTTGTAGTAGTTGAGTTTGGAGTTTTCTACATCTAAAATTAGAAAAACAATACACAAAAATATTTGTACATGCGTCCTCGTATATGTCCATCTGTTAGCTGGCCTAACCCGACAATGTATATCATTAGAAGCATAAAAAAATTTAATAAAGAAAAAGAAAAACCCACAGCGTATATTAATATATTTTATTTTGAGGCTTATAATAACTTGTAAATCTAATTTTGTGCAATTCGTGTTCGGATAATTGTTCATTTCCCAATTATTATTAGTGACCTTCTAATTATGTGATATAGGCTTCTCAACGTTGAACAATAGATACTCGTCAAAAATCACAAGAGTGGAAGTATATTTAAATTTTTTAGATTAAATAAACTTCTTGTCACAAATTATAAACAATATTATAAAAATAGAAACAATAACATAAAAAAGAAAAGGGGATCATGGTTTCCTATTTTATGGTCCAACTCAAGGCAGGAGATCTTGATTCACGTGCTACAACAAACTAGGTCAAAGCCATAGTTCTGAATTCTCATATAAGAATGTGACAATATTTTAGCTTCTTAACAAACAAAGCTCTTTGTTTTTTTTGTTTTTGTTTTTTGGCACCCATTTCTTGTTCACCTGCACAATCTCCTCCATGTATGCGGTCTAGTGTCCACATACTTATTCATGCATTGGAAAGAAGATTCAAAATGTGTCCAGCTTTCCCTTTTTAATGAAGCAAAGCTACTCTCGCTAGGTCGCGCCTCACAAATATAATTAATTGCACGGAATTAGAGATATGCTTACTCATTACCTTGAGTTTAACTCAAAACCTTTTTAACCAATAAGCAATGCATAACAACAAAGTCATTATATGTGAGGTGCAATTTCTTATTATTATGAAAAAGATAGAATTTCTCCTACTCATAATAAAACCTAAAAATTTAGAGAACTTAGGAAAATGATACAATTATTTTCATGGTATGTCATTGGCACCTACCTTAGGTGACTACACAACAAGTTACATGAACACTCAAATTATAGAGCTTTCGGCATGCTTAGTCCTTGAAGACCGTCAGTCCTATAATTATTCGAGTAATGCGAGACTCTTTTTTTTATTATTATTTTTTGTTTGTGGTGGGTGGGTTGATTTCTCATTTTATTTATTCATATTTTTGTCCTTAACCATAAAATTGAAATTGAACTTTTAAAATGTAACAAAGGTGATCACCACGTCCTATCTTAAAATTTTGCCAAAAAAATTGCATAATGCAAAATGTTATTTTCACTGCAAAAAAAAAGAACTAAATTAAAATTAAAATAGTTTACACCACTATTTCTGTAAAATTTCCAATTAAATATGTGGTGGGCACGTAAATACTCTCATTCAATTTAGGACTAGATACCAAAACTACGTATAAAATAATAAAATGGCGATAACAACAATAAAGTTGAGAAATAATTGACAGGAAAAACTTTTAAAACCAAATTGTCCCCACCCAAAAAAAAAAGAAAAAAAAAAAGAGGCCGTTCAAAGACTGATGTGATGTTATAAAAATGCAAAGTGATGTACAAAAACCAGAGGGAGCATGCCATTGACAGCCTCCAACTCCTCCCTTCTTATCCTCAAAAAGCTGCGGATGCATCTCCTCTATATCAAATAGCAGAAACTGAAGCCAAAAATGGCTTCTTCGGTTTAAGCACTCGTTGCATACCCGAGGCTACTACAAAGAAAATCCGGATGGGACTCATGCACACTTCAACAACAACTATTTCATCTTACAATCACGAAAACAAGATTACGACATGCAATCGTCTTATGAGAAATATACACCATGCTTCCAATTTGATGACAAGCATACACCACGTTTACATTTTGATGTGAATATTTTGTTCTCAAGTCCACTTGGGAATATCAGAGTATTGGCATGAAAATCCACTTAAAAAAAAATACTTAAGAGACGACATATTACTTGGGGGAAATATTTTTCATGCAATCTCAGCCAGCAAGTCGCAAGCTAGCACCGGAATTGTAGAAACATCAACTATTCTTTGAAGTCGAGTCTGAATTGCGTTTTCCTTGCTAAAAAAAATCAAATTGATGTACAACAAATCAATTCTTACTTTTTTGTTTCAAGAAACGAATCGGTATGAATCACTTGCATGTTATAACAGGCATACGTAAGTAAAGCCTATAACAAAATTGTTCCACTTGCAATTCAGAAAGATGAACATTATTGGTCAACTTGATAAATCAGGAATTGGCGAGGACTCAAATTGCAGAAAAGCTAAACAAAATATAAGTGCATTCACTTAACCTGTAGTGTTTTGAACAATGCTCCATTAAACACCCTAAACCAAACAAAATTGATTCAGCTCTAAACAAACAAGACACTTAAAAACTTGGTTCATAAAACATAAATCCCCTCCCAAGTGACCAATCTCTGTCAACCATAGGTCCTGAACAACTGCAAGAAAATATCAAAAGCAAGTATAAATAAACTGCAAAAAGAAGTAAGCAGATGAAAATCACACAAAATGAAACTGGTTTAGTAAAAATTTGCAACTTAAAGCATTCACAAAACAGATAACCAAGATAAGAAAATGCACGGACAATAGAAAAAGATTAAAAAGATGAACAATTTCTTTAATGTTTGGTAGCTATGAAAGTAATTTTTATTTTATACTAAATCAAAAAATTATTTTTATTTTTATTTTTTATCTTTATTGTGCCAAATACTGTTTTATAATTTTTTTATTTTTTCTTTCTGATAAAACGTGAAAAATAAAAACAGGATCAATTCCAAACATAGTTTTATTTTGGACGACAGTTCGGCTGTTGTTATCTGATATGGAAGCTTTTCTTTTCTTTTACATATTGTTGTTAAACAGCCAAATTTGAAAGGTATTAGGCATGCGCGTTTTTCTTTTTTGCTTTATGAAGAAATATTAAATGCCCGATAAATGAATAATAATCTCAATCAACAGTATTACCGATCCACACATTTCTTTTTATTTCTTTTTATTTTGCTTTTTTTCCCCCCCCTTATTGACATACGTTTCTAACTTGTCTTGTCCACATAATTTTGGCTCCACTTATATACTACAATATCAGATATGTTCCATTCAGGCCAATTTCTTCTTTTTATTGGTTTCCCTCCTTTTCCTGGTTTGGCTAAACATTCTTATGTGCTACATTTCGTTATCTTATTATATAGGGGTGTAAATCAGCCTGTAGGGTCAGATTGAGCCGAAAATTGAGCCGACCCGATCAATGCAGGTTGACAAAATTTTAGACCGCAACACTCTCTTAAGTCTACAAACTCATAACCTTTTAGGTGATCTCGAGTAAAGTCGGGTTATTCGGGTTGGCAAGCATATTACTTGGGGGAAATATTTTTCATGCAATCTCAGCCAGCAAGTCGCAAGCTAGCACCGGAATTGTAGAAACATCAACTATTCTTTGAAGTCGAGAGTCTGAATTGCATTTTCCTTGCTAAAAAAAATCAAATTGATGTACAACAAATCAATTCTTACTTTTTTGTTTCAAGAAACGAATCAGTATGAATCACTTGTATGTTATAACAGGCATACGTAAGTAGTGTTTTGAACAATGCTCCATTAAATTGTATATTATATTATAATGTTTTTTATTATATATTATATTATATTATATTATAAGATATAACTACTGTCCTCCCATATGAAATAAAAAAAGAACTTAGAATGGTCATTCCTCCCATACGAGGAAAGAATGATGATTCACCCAAAATGGGTGAATGGTCATTCCTTTTAAATGATCATTCATTACTTATAAACCCAACTAAACATCAAACTAGAATTTCATTTCATTCTATTTCATTCCTTTCCACCCAACCAAACACACCCTCAGTGCATTACTGAAAAGTTATATATACTGATTATATTACAAGAGGAACTATAACGGCTAATAACAACCTCTAATTAAATTGTAGCAGAAATCTAACAAACTAACAAACATCAGTACATTCTCTAACACCAAGCAACATTATATACAATTATCCATTCAATACTGCCAGACTATGATTATGAAAAGCAAACAAAGAAACAAAACAAAAATTCCCGATAAATTACCTTAAATGTTGCTGGGGTACATGAAAACTCTTACTCTCGAACCCTTCAAAAGCAAGCAGAGAACAGAACAAAATCAGAAAACCCATTATTTGAATCATAACAAAAACAACGTTTGCAATTTCCATTTAACAATACCATAGATTTAGGCGGCAGGTTTGACTTGAACTTCGCACGAACAACACCACTGTTACCGTGAGGCCTGGAAACCTTGCCCCAAATGCAGCGATAGTGGGACCCATTCTTCTTCACCTTGGCCTTGTAGATGTACGCCAAGCGCTTTCCCCGGTACCAATCGACCTCCTCCTTGGTGTTCACTCCCTCAACCTGGATCAGAGACGTGTTTGGGTACTGGTTCGATTTCGACCTAACCACCATAGAAAACAAAAAAAATAAAAAAAAAAATCAATTCCTAATCCAAATCGAAAAAAAAAAAATCAATTTTTTCACCATTTCCCTTGTGCCAATCCAAGATCGCATCCATTTTCTTCAATTTTTATTTCTCGGCAGCCAAACAAAAACGCCGGAAAACCAAGGAAAAGAGCAATAAACTTTAGGAATTGACGATAATTACCTCTTGTATCCTAGGATTGTTCCTCTGACGTAGAGTCTGTCGCAAAATTAAGTAGAGAAAATAAGCATAAATATCAAAATTCGCATGGGACAAAAAAAATGGTTTGAAGAAGATATAATTGACAGACCTGACGCGTTCTCCTTGGCGCCCCTTCACCATCTTCAGCTAGGGTTTCTTTGCTTCGATCTTTGTCTGCAGAAAGCCCTCAAACCCTAATTTGCAGAAGCCGAGGATTGGGGCATTTCTGAGATATTTATACTAACCATGGACTTGTTTCAGGCCCAATTCTCTATGCTCTGGTTTACTTACTATTTATTTTCTTTGGGCTTTATTGTGGCCCAATTCACAAGCCTCGCAAAGGGTTTCCAAATTGGGCCATTTACACATATAGAAGGACAATTTTTAAAAAGGGCTTTAAAGAGAACTCCCACATAAAAAATTGCGAGAATATTATAATTATATCATCACACTATATTTAAAATATTAAATACAGAGAAGAGAAAGAGAAAAATAGGTCAAGACTTAAGATGAATTAAAATTAATAGGTCAATAGTTTACATAAGTTAATAAATAGGCGAAATTACTGTTTTGTCCATAACTTGTTTGGTTATGAACCATAACTTGACAAGTTATTCACGGTTTTTCTCTATAACTTGTCTGGTTATGAACTATAACTTGACAAGTTTGTCCATAACTTATCTGGTTATGAACCATAACTTGACAAGTTATGGCCTATTAATTTGTATAACTAAAAATTAGCCTATATACTTTCTTAAGCTTTTCATATTGGCATATTTTCTACTATTTCCGTATTAAATATATATTTAGGATGCTGGCAGGTCTCTGGTCGCAAGACTAGTATCCAACTGAGATACCCGTCGGTACCCGGCCACAAAACAGGAGTCCAATTAAGATACCTGACTGTATCTTACGAAGAACCACCAGTATCAGGTGCAATAGTCATCGGAATTCTCTCCAGCGTCTTTGGCTTGTGTTATTTGCCATGATATCAGTTGGTATTTGGTGGCAATACTGGCCAGTATCCAGCGCCATACGGATTACCAACCAGTAATCATCGAGTTACCGGCCGGTAACCACTGAGTTACCAGCCCATACCACCGAAATCGGTTGGAAACTGCAGTTAACGGTGGTGGCCAACCGAAAAATAATTTTCGGTGCAATACCAATCGATTGCTGCTAATACCAGTGGTTCTATGGTTGTCCCCATCACTAGAACACTTAAAAATCACAAAAAAAAAAGCACGAAAAATAGAAAATCAGCTTCCGCTCCGGTGAGAATTGCTCTCAGGGATCTACAAACGATGGAGATCTCATCGGGTTCACTGCGGTCATCTCTTAAGGAGCTCTTCACAACGACTAAGATCCCACTGTCATGTTTGTCGAGAGCTGCGAGGTCACATGTTAAGCTCGAGTCAAAATCACTTTCAAAAATACAAAAATCACTTTAAAAAACACAAATGTCAGTTAAAATCAGTTGAAAAACTTAGCGAGGTTCTGCAAAGCGATAACCAAGAAGATCGATAGAGATCTGAGCGTAAATTGCTCGGCATCCAATATCTCGCTGTCGTGTTCGTCGCGGCGTTTCAAGGGACGATGGCCATGACGGGGAGAAATAAGAGGTTGCAGTTGCCAAATCTCATAGATGAGACGGAGATAATTCGTTGGTTGCTACCTTTGCAGCTGCCAAGCTTCTTTGCAGAACTCTATCGATGACATGAATTTGCAGAAAGTTATCATATTTACTAAAGGCAAGAGACGGTAGAGGCTGGAGATCCAAAGGTGAAATAGTGAGGAGATTTGGGGAAGCACTAGTCGATAGTAATGGGTGAGTTTCTCTGTGACGGCGGCGGTTGGAAATAAGAATAAATAGAGAAAGAGCATAGAACTAGGAATGTACAAAAAAAACTTTCAAACCGAAACCGACCGCCATAGACTGAAGAATCAACCACTCAAAAATCAAAAAAAGACGGCGCGTGGAACTGAAAGTAATTGGTTCGGTTAACCGATCGAACTCTTTCAAAGTCGGTTCGGTTTCAGTTTTGAGTTTAAAGGTTCGGTTAAAAACCAAACCGACCGAATCTAATTTTTTTTTAACTTTTTAATTTCTTATGCCAATTTAGATATTTTTTACACTTGTTGTGGACTTTGAACATTAGTATTGTTTGCTGCGACTTTCTAGTTTGTACTTTGAATTTTGGACATTGGATTTGGATAATTTGTGTTTGTAGTATTATTAATTTGGATGTTGTGCTTTAT
>NW_010359813.1:37499-52866 GCF_000414095.1 Morus notabilis
TGCATAGAACAGCTGGAAGAGAGGTAGAGAGAGGAAATAATAATAATAATAATAATAATAATAATAAAACCCTAATTGACTTATGGGTATTTTAGTCTAAAAAAATTGTCGTAGAAAATGCAATAATTTATGTACTTATGGTAGAACTCGATCCAAGGTCCAGACCCGTGGCAGGTAACGTACTTGTCTCTTTTAAAAATACTCCTGAAACGGAGCTCATTTTATTTGTACTTCTTAACATTAGCCAATATATTTCTACTTTTTAGATTAGAACTAGTCTAGGAGTAGAGTTTTTTAATATTTTTAGTAAGTCGGGTACTTAAAAAGGTAGAATATGTAATTTTCTTCATCTTATAACAATGAATAGTAAAGAAAATTAAAAATTAAAAATTAAAAATATTACAAAAATGACAAAATTTTGATGGCATTTAACATAATGATTGTCATAATATGATTATATATACACAATATGTGATATCATGATGATAATTACTATGTCATTTTTGCTACTTTTAGAATATTATAAAAATTTTGCTAAACCCCGACTCAAGGAATGAAATTTTACCACGTATAGTGTAATTATCTCTTGTAAATTTCATTAGAAAAAGTAAAGGTTTGAATAACAGTACACTAGCTGCAAGTTTAAAAGTGGATTATTATTTTTTTAAAACAAAAAAAAAAAGTGGAATTGAAATACATTAATTTTTTAAGAATAGTCAAATTATATAGCTGATTATTATAATGATTTTCAAGTTTTATACTACAAAATGACACAACAATTATTATAATATTTTATACCAACGGTAATATATTCTTAAGCAAGAAAAAACATTCCAAAAAGATTGATAACTGAAAACCGCATAACTTGGAAGATCTAAAAGCAGGTTTTTAGACTTCCGCAAAAGCGAGCGTGCAATTAGAGGATTAGATGGGTAGGCTAGTCGAATGAGAAATCAAGAGGGCTAATAAAAATACTAGAATCTAGATCTTAAAAAGAATGGAAGGGTGTGGGATCTTGAATGGAGATCATAGAATTGTTCTAGAATTAGAGTTATTTTTAAGTTATTTTATTTAATATTTATCTTTTAAGATTATTTGAGTCTTATTAAGATTACTTAAGTCTTATTAAGATTACTTTAGAATTATTTGAGTTTGAATTATATTCAGAGTCCTATTGTTGTGCAGATTTATCAGTCTATAAATAGTGAGTGTATTTGTATTTTTCACTTTAGACTTTGATGATTAATTGAATACAGATATTCTTCTCTTCTTCTTTCTCTATTTCTTTAATTATCGTGGTCCGAGATTGAAGTTAAGAAAGGATCAAGTAAGTTTTTTTTTTTTTTAATTTTTGGAGGGTTCATTATGGGATATGTTTGAATAAACTTAATTATTTAGAATGCAAGAAAAAAAAAAAAAACTGGTTATATGTTAGACCGACTTGCTTGTGAAAAATATTTCAAATAAAAAAATTAACTGTGGATGCTATAAAGTTTCGTAGGGGATAACTTTTTTTAAGGGTTCTTTAAAGGATAATTTTTTGAAAAAAAAAAAAAAAAACAGATTATCTTAGACTGACTTACTGGTGGAAATTTTTTCTAATATTAAAAGAGAAAAAGCAAAAAAAAAAAAAAAGGTTAATAATCTTTTTTATCAGTAAAGTTTATCCGGTACTGGATTTTCTTTAGGCTTATTTTTAAGGTCCATATGTAAATTAATCTGAAATTATGCTGATCCCGCATATAGCTAGCTTTTTTTTTTCTTTTTTTTTTTCTCTGGCTGGTAAGATACCCTAGCTATTTTTTTTGAAAGTGACTCAATCATGCATTAATAATAGTAAGTGATAGAAGGCTAGAAGTTAGGAATACTCGATGTAATTAACTAATTAATTTAGCACGTCTTAATAAACAAGAAGTCCCGTTGCACATATATATATATATAGAAAAATATCTAAATATGATAAATGAAACACAATTCATAAAATTTAAATTAATCCTTTTTTAATACTCTCCCCTATATCTTGCGCTATTAAAAAAATGTTCACAAAAAAAAAAAGAAAAAAACTCTAATTTTAGTTTGCTTTTAAACCTAATAATCGTTATTTTTCATTTGTTATCCTTGCCATTATTTCGTATTTTTGATATCTAGCTTTCAAATTCAAAATGAGAAGCTAAAGATAATTATACGTGTATTTCTTTATCTTCTTTTTTTGAATGGAAACTTAATCTTCCTCTTCAGTTCCTCGTTTTTTTTTTTTTTTTTTTTTTTTTTTTTTTTTTTTTTTTTTTTTTACATCATAATTCCGCATGCAAACAACATGTAGAAGCAAAGAAAAACATGATAATAAGGCGCAGGGTGCGTAGCTTCCCGAAACTCATGTTAAGGCGGATGAGAGGATGGATTTTCTGGATTTTTGTGTTGTTCGTGCTCTTGTCATTCATTGGATGGATCAAAGCGTTTCAAGATGTCCTGATCAGAAATAGGAAAAACGCTAGTTTAGTTGAACTTTCATTTGAAGAGACATCAATGGTGCAACCACATATTGCGGTGAGTACTGAAAGAATCACCAATCCACCTGCCACAGTTGCACAAAATATGTCGTCGACGTCGGAGAACTTTCTGGTCAGATTGTTATTCATAATATGAAATTAATTAGCTAATACGTAATATATTTCTAATATTTCTTTTGTTAAAAAAATCAAAATTACCTTTTCATTTATTTATTTTTATTTTTTTTGTTTTATTTTTATCAACCGATCACTTAGCAGTATAATTAAGATATTTGCCCAGTTGAATTAGGGTTTTTAGCTTCTTAGAGGAATAAATATTCTCTATATATCAAGAAATCATGTGTTGTTTGTCTTGTGAAGCTGGAAATTTTATTTTTCTGCACATAACAAATAACATACCTTATTAAGTCTTAAAAATTTGTAAATGATATTGTACGTTATTTGATGTAACTCGTGCATGGTACTACTGCTTAAATTTTTCATTCATATTGTAAACTTCATTAATGTGTATGTTCTCATTAAATTTCGTGGAAATATTACCAGGGCTCTGATCTTTGGAAGCAACCAAATAGTGAGAATTACCAAAAATGCATTAACCGGACGAAGGCAGAAAAGAGTATGTATCCAATAACTTTTCCCAATTTATTGCTAATTTTCCTTTCTTTGATCTAATTGTTTCTCAACTTACAATAATGCCAACTTAATTGTATCTTTGTGAGTTAAAAGTGTACTCATAATTTATTTTTAAAATTGCAGGAAAAGGAGTTGCTAATGCCACAGATGGTTATATCCTGGCTAATGCCAACGGGGGTTTGAATCAAATGAAACTTGGGGTAATAAGAGCCATGTTAATAGTTAATTATGCCATAATTATAATTTATCAGCAAGGTCTCATCATTATATTGTTCTCAATTTTTGTGGGGTTTAATTTCTTAATAATATGGGTGAATTAATGAACTATATATTTGCAGATAAGTGACGTGGTTGCAGTAGCAAAACTTATGAATGCTACTTTGATTTTGCCTTCATTAGATCACACATCCTATTGGAACGATTTCAGGTGAGCTAGGGTACTTAATTTATTATTCTGTCTCAATTATGAGCAAAAACAATTTTGTAGAAAAGGATTTACTTAATTTTGAGAATTTTGATTTGGTAGTGGTTTTAAAGATATCTTCGACTGGAAGAATTTCATTGAAGTCTTAAAGGGTGATATAAGAATTGAAGAGTCACTTCCCTTAGAATTACAATCAGTCACTCCCTTTCGTCTAAATCCAAATTCTTGGTCAAGGGTAAGTGCAAATATATGATTTTTTTTTTTTTTTTTTTTTTTTTTTTTTTTTTTTTTTTTTAATTTTTCCTTTAAATTTACAGTGTTGTTTTTTTTTTTTTTTTTTTTTTTTTTCATTATTTACAGCTCAGTTATTATAGAGGTGAAATGCGTAAAAAACTAAAGAAATACAAGGTGATTGAGTTCATGCGCACAGATTCCCGACTAGCAAATAATGTGAATGGCGTGACTCAAAGGCTTCGTTGTCGAGCAATGTACGAGGCATTAAGGTTCAGAAAAGAAATTGAACAGCTTGGGAAGACACTGGTTAACAGATTGAGGAACAATAGAACAAATCCCTTCATAGCTCTTCACTTAAGGTGGCTAAAAGTTGTTATTAAAAATATACAAGTTTTACGGATAGTTAATTTTGAATTATTTCTTTTAACCAACATATTTATAAAAATTGTTTGTAGATATGAGAAGGATATGCTTGCTTTCACGGGCTGCAGTTACAATTTAAGCAAAGCTGAGCATGAAGAGTTGAAACAAATGAGGTACAACATTGAACACTGGAAGGAAAAAAAGATCAACCCGATAGAGCAACGACTTCATGGGAACTGTCCGATGACACCGAGAGAGGTCGCTGTGTTTCTCGAGGCACTGGGATATCCTTCGAACACAAAGATTTACGTTGTCGGAGGAAAAATTTACGGCCAACGAGGGATGAGAGATCTTGAAGACAAGTATCCTAACCTATACAACAAACACAATTTAGCAACAGAAGAGGAGTTAAAGCCTTTTGAAAATGCTCAAAATCAGCTTGCAGCTATGGACTATATTGTGGCACTAGAGAGCGATGTTTTCGTCTACTCTTATCCCGGAAATATGGCTAGAGCATTGCAAGGGCATAGGACTTTCGAAGGTTTTCGCAAAACAATTATCCCAGACAGGTATTTTTTTATTTGCTATTCTCAATTCTTTATTCGCCTTATTTACGCGTAGTGATTCTCATCTTCTACAACGGAAATTTTTATGCAGGAAAAATTTTGTGAAATTGATTGATAAATTGGACGAGAATATCATTACTTGGGAAGAATTTTCTTCCTCCGTTAAGAGCCTCCATGCAAATAGGATTGGAGCACCATCTGTGAGAAGCCAGAAACCCCGGCAACCGCAAAAGTTGGAAGAGAACTTCTACTCAAATCCTCTTGCTGGTTGTATGTGTAAGAAATCCAATGAAAACAAAGCTGATCAATAGTTAACAAACAATCTCATAGTAAATAGAAAATTTTTTTACTTGTAAATTATTAAAATTTTGAATTCCACACGTTGCAATTTTGCATATCTTGCATGAGTTTTTTTTTTTTTTTTTTTTTTTTGAGAAAATGCATGAGTTTTGTTAACAAAAGGGGTATATTTTCCAGGATTGTTTATAGCAGTTGTTGTTTGCAGCTAATTGTCGTTTGCAATAAAAGTTATAATAACTTTTTAAAAAATAAAAATAAAAAGCAATTATAGCTGTTAGTAATTCAACTTTTTTTTTATTATTATTTTTATATGGAAAGTTTTGTCCACGACTTGAGACATCTTACTTTCCCACGATAGTCTTTTTTTTTCCCATTATTCTCGATTGTCGTTTTCTTCCCATTATTGTTCTTCACTGCCCAATTATGATCGGGGGATTCAAACCATGATTTGAATCATAGTTTATGATTTATTACAGTATTTTTTTCTCACAAATAACACACGTAAATCGAAAATGATTCTAATCACATGATTCGAATCCATGAACCAAACGTTAATCATTTTTTCATTTTATCAACGGTAGACAAATAGTCAAAAGGTGATGGAAAAAATGGAGAATTTATTTTTAAGAGTATATGAGTTTAGATTTTTATTTTGATAAATACATTTTTATTAGTGTAATTATTTAACTAAAAAAGTTATAAATCAAGAATAAAGAGAAAATCTTGATCCTTACACTTTCAAAGAGTATTTATCAAAATTATCCAAAGTGAAGAGATTAGGGTCCTTGAATTTTCTTCTAAAACCCTTCCATCTGCTCCCTCCAATAGTCCAACGTTTAATAAGTGGACTCTATTACTATCATCATTTGAGAAATGATATCATTACTTTTTGTTATCACTCTCTTTCACTTTCTACAATTATTAACACGTAAATTTTACTAATATACTTTAATAATATTTAAATTAAAAATAAGATAGTAAAATTCACCTATCAAACAGTTATAATATGCTAGCATTTCTCATCATCATTTTCCCATCATGCATTACCTCAAATTATACTCTCTTATAGATTGATGAGAGAATGAGCTAAATAGCTTCTTTTTAAGGTTATATTTACAGTAAATGATTCATTTTGCGAAGTAAATATAAGAATAGATTTATTTTGTAATTGAATAGTAAATATGTTATTCATCATGAATATTTTAAAATATATTATTTACCATAACTATTTTAAAATAAGCTATTTATCATAAATATTTTTAATTAAAAATGGTCTGTCTGCTATAATTTCCCCATGGGTCAAATATACTTAACGTTAGCTGTAATTTATAAACAGATTACATTCTTTCTTTTTGACAAAAAGAAAAATAGATAGATTGTGAACTGACTATAATCAAAGGAGATTTAAAAGAAACAAGAGATTTTTTTTTTGAAAGCAAAAGAATCAAGTGCCGTGTTTGGAATTGTTCTTATTTTTGTTTTTCATGTTTTTCGAGAAAGAAAAAATGAAAACGATTCTAAAACGGCATTTGGCATAATTAAAGACAAAAAAGGGAAATGAAAGCGATTTTTTAGTTTAGTGTAAAATGGGAGAGAAATGAAAAATGACTTTTAGTCATTTTTCATTTTTTGTTTTGTTTTCTCCTCTCTCGAGCAGATAGAGAGACATTAATGGGTTTTTTTATATTGAAAATAATCTCTTAATAAAACTACCAAACGTATTTTTAAAAATAATTTATGTCTGAGATTGAAAACGTTTTCATTTTTATTTTTATACAAAAAATAAAATCATTTCAGAACGAGTTCGAAATGCAAAGAGTTTCAGCCAAAAAAAAGTAGTAATCCTAGTGTTGGGCCTAGGTTAGCAATCAACGGCCGAAGTTACCAGAAAACTGCTCTAAGTGAAACAGACAAATTTGGCAAAAAATTCTGGATCTAGTTAACAAATTTTGAACTTGAATTCTTGTGTTTTACTTCTCTCTTTATCCACAAGAGTTTGTTATTTGTTTCAGTCGCTTTCTAATGTTTATAAGCTACACTTAACTGAATTTTCGTCGGTAGTTTTCAAAAAAAAAAAAAAAACAAAAATCTCTATATGGAACTTATAAATCTTCTATCCAGTACTCAAATGTCTTTCTTTTTTTTTTTTTTTTTTTTTTTGGGGTTAGAAGGCATTTGCAATATGTAATTTGGTACCCGAGATGTATGACTATGAAGAGAAAACATTTGACGAAACAATCACAATATCAATTATCAAAGGTCAGCAAATAGATGGTAAGTTTTGGAATCTACTGCTATGAGCCTCAAGGCTGCAATAGCAGCTGTAATAGACATAAAACCAAAGAAACAAACGTTAAGCCAATGCCAGAGCTTCTGCAAAGAAGTGAGCTTGTTCTTCTTCGCCACCAAGTACATGTGATTTGCGAGGATAAACGTGAGAGGGAATGTGCTGATGGCTCCGGTGAGGCTCATGAAATCTCCAAGGAATGGCAGAAGGGCCGCAACCAGTGTGTTAATGGCAAGGTATCCACCTCTTACCATGATTCTGAACGCCAAGTTGTGAAGTGCTAATGCACTTCCTTTAATTCCGAATTTCGTATCCACGTATTCGTACATTGGACTCGCAAATATCTGTAAGTACAAGAAAAATATTAGACCATCTCCAATGAAAATTGTCAATGTCAATACTATATTTGACATTAGAAAGTGTGAAATGAAATCATTTGACATGATTTTCTATTTTGTACTCCAATACACAAATACTATTTTAAATACAATATTGAAACTTGTAAAATAAAACAATTTTAAATAATATGAAAATGACAACATTATAATAATTAAACAAAAAAATGAATACAATCAAATGACAAAAACTTGACACATCCTACACTTAAAATAAAATGAATGGTTTTCCTAATCAACTATTAAAATTTAGCATTGAAACGCTGATTTGGCACTAAATTGGAGATGTTATTAATTTTGAACAAGAACCAGAAAGATTGAAAAAAAAAATAAAAAATAAAAAGTGAGGACAGAGAAAATTTACATGAAGAGCAATCACTGTTTGCAGGAAGGCGGAGAGATTCGCCGCTGCCTTTATCCAAACCGGACCACTGACACTGTTGAGCAAGTAAGTCGAAGTCGAAGATCCATAAGCCCAGTACCCCATAAAAGCAACGGCATACAGGGGAAGAACTCCGACTGTGAACTGAAAGTAGAGAGCTTTTAGCATGTTCCCAACAACGGGCTTCCTAACTGTTGCCTGTTAGAAAAAACATAGCAAAACAAAAAAAAGGGAAGTGAGTTTTAAAAGGAGAGGCAAAAAAGTAAGATAAATCATGGACTTCGAGGACGTTTGGTTAGAGGATTCAAACCATGTGATTCGAATTATTTTCGATTTATGTGAATTTTTTATGAGAGAGAATACTATAGCGAACCACGAATCATGATTTGAATCAGGGAACGAATCCCTCTACCAAACATCCTTTTAATGTCCAGCTACCTGTATCTCTGGAAGCATTCCTGTATTAAAAGCAAAAACCAGATTTGCAGCTGCTCCGATTGTGGTGAATATCTTGTCTGTTCTTGTACCTGGGATGTTATAATCCCTTTCTGGTGCTTTAATTCCTGCATTATCAAAGTTATTAGTTATTTGGGGCTCAAGCTAACAACTTGAAATATGACAATTTGAGCAATAAACAAAAAGGGACAGACAAGAACAAAAAATAAAAACAGAAAAAGCTGCAGGAAATTTCAACAAAAGAAAACCTTGGTAATCCAAGTATGGCAAAAAAGAAAAGAGCAAGCTTATAATTACCATCTCGAAGCGACAACACGAATGCTGTAACAATATATACAAGGCTAAAGAATGTTGAAAATCCCAACCAAATCCGAAGAGCTGATAAGTGTGGTATACCAATGGCAAACAGTGCACAAACAACCCCAGCTATGGCAATACAGTATGGGAGCTTCAGTAAATGGTCATCTCTGAAAAGAACATACACAGCCTGCAAGGCAAATATATGCACAAAATGTTTCACGAAACAAAAAGTACTAATAAAAAATCGTTTACAGAGAATTTTATGGTAGAATGTGTACTAGAAAAATGCTCTCCAGACTAATTATGTTATATTAAGAAAAGCATAATAGTTTAACATCAGTATATTTGTTCCTTCTTAATCTATTTGAGGATTATTTATTCTTTGTATCATGCAAAATTTTCTTATTTCGGTAGTTTATCATTGTCATGAGCACAGATCAACATGAAGAGTGGGGGACAAGCAAGTATTTCACTAGCAAATGTGTTGTAAAAGAAGAAAAATATTTATCCTTGAGAAAGTCATTTTTACTTATCATCACCCAGACTTTCTCTGATTTGGGTAGCTATTAGTCACCGTCATGCGCAAAAGTCAACATAAAGAATCGATAAATGAAAAAAGCTTAGAAGTGCCGTAACACTGATCATCACTGATAATGCTACCAACATTAAGGGCACAGTTTTAAATCGTTATATTTTTATCAGATTCTGTTAAATACTTATTATTATTTTTTTTAATTTGATATGTTTTTTAATTCATTTAGGAAATTTCTCTATACACAATTCTCCAAAACTTTACTCAAAATAAAATTCACCTTTAGTGCTTGACCCGCCAAGATGATAAATCCAGTGTTGATCATGAAAAGATTGGCATACTGCAACCCCCATGTGAGAGAATAAGCTTTCTTCCCTGTAAAGAAAAATCATAAACCAATTAAACGAGATAAATTCAACAAAAAGAAGGATCAAAAAGTCACTCTCTTTTTGGACATTCATTCGACATACCGTATATAAATCCTGCAAGGTCTCTGTATCTGATATGCCTTTTCCCACCAAATTCATGGAGCTTGGCAACGAGAGTATTCGCATACAGCGAAATCGCCGTCGCGGCGATGAGGCCAACTACGCCGAATACCCAACCCAGAGGAACCATGACGGTTCCTGAGTATCCCAAAACGTATGCACTGTTGATCCCGGTGGTCAGAACAAAACCCACTTGAAACCACGAATCTAAACTTCAAAAATTCCAACATCTCAAATTAGTTATCTTGTCATCTCTGCCTTGAGAGAGAGAGAGAGAGCAATTAAAAATCAAAACCTCATGAGTCTTTTGATTAATTACTCATCCCATAGACAAAAAAAAAATAATTTCACATAATCTTTTCAAATGAATATGAACAATGAGAAGCACACATATGTGCGTGGATTTATTTATTCATGTGTGTCTATGTATTCCTGTTCATGCGAAAACAATAAAGAAAGAGGAAAAAGGATAAGAATCAACATAGAAACAAAGAAAATACGATTCGACAAAATAAAGGATTCATATTTAAGCAAGAAAACAAATTTACCATGCAAAACAACATAAATAATAATCAAACCAAATCCGAATGCGCAACCAGAAAGGGGAAAAAAAAAAGAAACAAGAAAGGAAAGAAGAAGAAAAACAGATAAATGGATTGGATGAGAAAGGGAAACGAACCGCTGCTAATCTGATGAGCGGTTTCAGGGACTTCAATGGCGAGGTGGTCCTCATCGTGGACCTTTCGGGAACCAGAATCGAGATCGGAGGCGCCATGAGAAGCCATCGGAAGCTCTCGGAAATCTCCTCTTCTTGTTTCCAAGAGCAACTGGGTCTCCTCTTCCTCGGCAACCGCAACCACCACCACTTCCTCCTCCTCACATATATTATATAGCACAGCCAGCGTACTTTTTATGGTGTCTCCCCGCTAAATTCTAGCATCCCCACAAAGCCCTTTCTCTCTTTTTTTTTTTTTTTTCTTTTTTTTTTTTGATTTTTTTGAGTTTTGATTTTTACACACCCTGCAAAGCGCCCCACTTAAAAAATAAATCAATCAATCAAAAATCGAAACAAATAAACTAAATGAAATGTTTTCTTTTTCGCCTTATTTGTTGTATGTATTTATGGGAGGTTTGAAGATGAAAAGAGGAATGGTCGAGTAAGAGAGCTATATATAAGGGGGCGCCCACTATTTCTGTTATGGGTCACTCTGATTGGATGCGTGTCGGATCTGCCACGGTCAGACAGAGAGATGTGAGAGAGAGAAAAATGGGAGTTGTGAGCAGTGCCAGTGAGTGTGAGGCGAGCTTCCCTATGTGAATATAATTGCCCCTCCTCTTATTTTGGGGCAGTTCTTAGATTTTTTTCATTAATTTTAAAAATATTTTGAGTTCTGTTCATCTATTCGAATTTTATTAAAATAAAAAATTTTAAAAAATAATTATATTTAATTTTTTTATTATTATAAAAAAAGCTCACATAAAATTATATTCTAACTCAAATTAAAAACTTAAATCAATATCACATCTATAGTAGCTTCGCTGCGCTGAAGTCTTAATAGACGTTTGGTTTATAGATTCAGAATCATGATTCAAAATTATTTTCCATTTACGTGTATTTTTTGTGAGAAAAATACTGTAACGAATTACGAATCATGATTCAAAATTATTTTCCATTTACGTGTATTTTTTGTGAGAAAAATACTGTAACGAATTACGAATCATGATTCAAAATTATTTTCCATTTACGTGTATTTTTTGTGAGAAAAATACTGTAACGAATTACGAATCATGATTCAAATCATGACATAAATCTAACAACCAAACAACCCTTTAGCTTTTCCTCTGAGTTTCTTTCTTCTTCACGGGAAGATCCAGTTTAATCAAGTTTTTTTTTTTGTTATTATTATTCAACATTTTCTTTAATATTTTCTTAATCCTTATATCACTTTTACAGGTTTAATTAGAATTTCATACCTCCAGTTAATGTTTAATGACGTGCCACGTCAACAAGGCGGTTAGTTTTATAGACGAAAGTGAATGAAAAATGTAATTTAATATGTTTTATATATATTAAAATGTGTTTTGAGTTGTTTTAAAACTTTGAGAATATTTTGAAAAAAATTGCGTAAGAGTTTTTAATTTGAGCTGAGATGTGACATTTTTTGAGAGTTTTTCACTGTAGTAGAAAAAGTTAAATGTGATATTTTATGAGAGTTTTTTACTGTAAAAATCTAAAATTAAAAACTCAAATCGGTGAAATTAACAAGACCTTAATTGAAGAAAAACACTCAAAACTTTTGTTCAATATCAAATATTCAAGTATATTTATGCAATAGACAATATAATTATTTATAACCTTAAAAGGGCCTTGCACCTTATGTTCCTTATTCCAACTATAAAGTAACCAAATAAGTAAGGAAGCGAAGCTGTAGCGGTTGTTCTTCCTTTTTTTTGTGCCTGTGGTCGATGATCTAATCATAAGAATATGTGGCACTAGTGGTACACAGAAGTCATGGGTGATCATTGGTCCGATGCTTCGGGCGAAACCAATTCCCAAGGTGTGACGGGCGGTGTGTACAGGGCCCGGGAACGAATTCACCGCGGCATGCTGATCCGCAATTACTAGCGATTCCAACTTCATGTTCCCGAGTTGCAGAGAACAATCCGAACTGAGGCAATCTTTAATAAACGGCAAACTAATAATAAAATAAAACTAATTTAATAAATGACAATACAATTAAAATAAAAGGACTATTATATTTAAAACTCCCCACGTCCCCTAAAAAAAATCCCTACATCAGTGTGGATCGTTCTTTGTTTTTTTTTTTTAGCTGAAGTGGATCGTTCTAATTTGAGATATGTTATGAGTCAGCGGTCAAGAAAGCTTTTTGTCCTCTGCGGAAGGAGTGGACTATCGACCACCACTTATTTGTCTACTCATTTTTCCAGTACAATAATAATAGTTTCTTTTGAATTCTAAGAAGATTTTTCTTTCATTTAATTATCACATTAATTACTTACGGGTCACTTTAAAAGAATCTCGGGAAGATTTTTTGGGTATCCCTTTTAGGTTGATAATGATTTTTTACGTAGTTTGTACCAAAGAATTTTCCGTATTATTTACATTATAAACTTGTTGATCGGGAAAGTTTATGTTATCACTGGTGTGAAGCACCTTTTTCTCCATCGTTTTCTATTCCCTTTTCTGTCTGCATAGTTTGATAGTGGACCTTCTTTTTTCTTTTTCTTTCTTTTTCCAGTTTGATATGATACTTTACTTGAACTCTTGAAGGAATAGTTTATAGACATTGGTGGGGGGCCGTGATTGCCGACCGAGAAAAAATCATTCCCCGCAGCCTGCTGTCGATGGGGGCCGTGACCGCCGGCCGTCGCCTTTTTTTTTGAATTTTTCCACCGTACCCGAATGCCCAACGTGAAGCCTGAATTTTTACCCGATTTTTGCCTGAATACCAAAAAAAAACATATAGTTTTTTATTTTTATGCCGACCTGAACCCGATCCAAATAATTTTTTGACCGTTAACCTGATTTGCAACTGAATTTTTGAATGTAACGACTATTTATGTCTGACCCGACCCGCCATTTGTTTTGCCCGACTCCAACGGCTATATTTTTTACCGTCAACATAGAAACCCGAAGCCCGACCTGCCAAATTCAAGCTAAAAAATTCCCTATAAATACCCCGAGAAAAAACCATTCCCCGCTGCCGGTGGGAGGCCGTGACCGCTGGCCGCCGCTTTTTTAAAAATTTTTCCACCGTACGCGAATTCCCGACCTGAAGCCCGAATATCCAAAAAAGCGGTTAATTTCTTAATTTTTATGCCTGAACCCGATCCAAATAAATTTTTGACCATTAGCCTGATTTGCGAATGATTTTTTGAATGTAACGGCTATTTCTGCCCGACCCGACCCGCCGCCCATTTTGACCGACTCCAACAGCTATATTTTTTTACCGTTAACCGAGAAACCCGAAGCCCGACCCGACCCACCGAATTTAAGTTACCGTTGGAGCCAAATTTTTTAGGGAAATTTTTTTTTTCAAGCCAAAAAATTCCGTATAAATATCGGCCTTCCCCCAACCATTTTCCTCACCCAAAAACTCTTATCCTCTCTTAATTTCTCTCAATTTCTCTCAAATCACTCTTAATCTCTCTCAAATCTCTCTAAAATCTCTATCGATCTCTCTTAATCTCTCTCAAAGTGCTCTCGATCTCTCTTATTTTTCATAATAGATTCTTCCAGTTATGGTGGTGATATTCTCGTTGATGCCCAATTCAACATTGAAGAATGACAATTTTTGTTGGTAACCGAATCGAATTCGGATGCGGAAGCGTGGCGGGGAGGCGGATTGTGTATAACAAAAAATTTTCATAAAACTTTTGAGATACTCTATAGATTATATTAATTTATGCACAAATAAATTAATCACATTAATTTACATGTCAAGAACTCAATTAGAAAAAATACCTGGAGGCCGACTCGGATGATAACTTGAGTTCTTTGACCACGAACAATCCTTGCTCCAATCTTTGTGTTTAAAAAATCAAAGTCTTTCACGTCAATTCCTTGATTCCACGTAGACGTGTGTGTGGGCACACATGAGACAAAACAGGTTTTAAAAACACTCGAATTTTCACAAACACCAACGCATGCACGATTTGGAATTTTTTGGGAGAAAAAATTTTCCTCTCTTTTTCCTTTGAGAATTTCGGCCACACTAACAGTTAGGGCAGAAAAAATGTTTTAAAAAATTGAATCCACAATTTTCTACCATTCTCATATTTAAAGAGTAGAAGTCAAACTTCAAAAAGGAATCAAATCTCTATCTCTTATTTGAATTTTGAACAAAAAATTTCCCTCTTCCTTATCCATTGTGGCCGGCCACCCCTTAGGGTTTTTACCCTGTGTGTGGCACCAATTACAGATAGCGAAGGAAGATAAATCATCATTTATCCTATAGTCCAATTTTAATTCAAATTCAAATTCGAATTTAAGTCAAACTTAAATTTAATTTGAATTCTAAATTGAATAACTTATCAAATAAATTTAAAATGATAAATTTAAATTATGTTCATGATTCAAATTTAAATTTAAATAATCACATTATTTAAATAATAATTAATTCTCAATTAATTATTTTTTGAGTATTTAATTTTAGAATTCCATAATTTTAAAATTCCCATTTTGTCATTTGTATCTGGTAGAATTACAAGGACGGCGTGGGAACTAATGGACCTATAATCCCGAGCTCCAATAAAATTAATAATTAATTAAACATTTTAATTAATTAATTAATTCTATTAATTCTAATAGTTACTCCACTATAAACTTGGAATTGAACTCTCAAAATTATAGACATTAATTACTTCTAAACTGTGAAGTGTCCATTTGATATAGTCATTGCATATAGATCAATCCTCCATAAATAATTCATAATTAGAGTCAGGTAGAATCCGTTAACCTCTCTAATTATATCTT
>NW_010359813.1:52918-65700 GCF_000414095.1 Morus notabilis
ATTCATAAAACACATTCATGAACCAGAGCGATCTTACTAATCCAAGTACCGAATCAACACTCAAGAGAATTATTTATCTACTTCGTTCTCAAAAAGGAATGGATTCCATCTCGTATAATAACATTCACGGCTACCTATTTCATCATGTCTCCAAAATACAAGGAATAGGATTCAGAGTCTCAGAATCCGTACCGAGTAAATTAAAAGACATAAATCCATAAATATGAGTTTATTAAGAACTCAGGATTAAAATCATTCTATATATGACCAACGGTAGACTCAAGTAGAATTTCTATGCTTAACGGAAATTATTAGAAATTCATAATGTGTCTGTGTCCCTATTCCACACAATCTCATTATGCGAAATACATTCATTCAATATCTCACCATATTAACAGTGCGGATAGCACCGTTCCATTCTAAATGGGAATGACATGTATTAATAATATTTTAATTAAAGATTCTAAACTTTAATTAAATTCATTATGAACAATGTTTTTTATTATTATCCTTAAACACTATCATCTCGTATATAACACTTTTATACTATGTTTAATGTTACATAAATAATCACGGAATGTTCATTTGATATTCATAAAATATTCATAAATATATGCACATAAAATGATGAATAAACTCTTTTATTAATTAAATAATAAATATCCTATTACATCTTATGCTTCTAGGACAATATTCCTAACAATTTTCTATTAATGTTTTTCAAACGCATGAATCGCAAACACCAGAAACAGCTGTTGAGGAAACTGCAAATCCGAGCCGTGGTGGACGTACTAGAGGTTGTGGACCTCGTGGTTATAATGGCGGTGGGTGTGGAGGAGAGGCAAGTGGAAGTACTAGTGCAAGTGTTTCAAGTTCCAAGAAGAAATGCAAGCGCACTTCAATAGTTTGGGAGCACTTCAACGCATTCGAGGAGGTCGACAATGACGATAACATTAAATACATAGCTCAATGCAAATATTGTGGTGATAAATTACAAGGTAATACTATTCATGACAGAACACACTTGAGAAGACACTCTGAAAAGTGTTTTCAAAAGTAAGGAGGCGGACCCGATCTCCACCAAACACAATTATCATTTGACTGTTAAACTAGCGGTTTAAGCACTTAGAAATATGATCCGCAAGTCGATCGTATGGAAATGACACAATTAGTAGCTACATTAGATCAGCCACTTAGTTTTACCGAACAAAGGAATTGGCAACGTTATATTAAAATTGTATATAATCATAATGCACAATTTTTTTCAAGAACTACTCTTAGGAAAGATGCATTAAAATTATATAGACAAGAAAGGGAAGCATTAATCAACCTTTTACACTCTACTAGTGGTTGCGTTGCGTTAACGACGGATATTTGGTCCGTCGTTGCCAACAAAGATTTTTTAGCTGTAACCGGATATTATTTTAAAGATTTTGATTTAGATAAGAGAATATTAAGTTTTAAATGTATTCTAGGATCATATACCACCGATTTAATATATAATACAATTTTATCTATCATTGATTAATATAGTTTAAGGGATAGAGTAATGGTTATAACATTAGATAATGTTACTGTAAATACTAAAGCAATAGAACTTTTTAAAAATGATTTAAGTTTATTCGGTAATAATGATATATTTCACCAATGTTGTGCATGTCATGTAATTAATTTAATAGTAAAATCCGGTTTAAAATTAATGTCAGGTCATATTAAAAGAATTAGAGATAACATTGCATGCATTCAAGGTAGTAGTCAAAGAATACAAGATTGGTTTAGGTTTCTACAAGCATGTAATCAAAATTTTAAAATATTAGCCTTAGATATGCCCGTAAGATGGAACTTCACTTATATAATGCTTGAACAATGCATCCCCTATAAAGATACTATAACAAACTATGTTAGTGTAAAATTAGGACCATGATTTATAGACCAAACTGATTGGCAAATTGCTGAACTTTTGTATAACTTTTTAGGTAGATTTCACTAAGTTACTTTAAAGCTTAGTGGAACATATTACCCAACGTCACCATTAGTGTTAGGATAACTTTTAAGAATGGCTATTTTATTTAGTGAATTTAGGACACACGAGATTTTAGGAGTTCCTATCGCTTCTATGGAAAAGAAGTTTAAAAAATATTGGGCTAAATTACCAATGTTGTATGGTTTCAGTGTTATTTTTTATCATAGATTAAAATTAGAAGGTTTAGAAAGTGGATTAGAAAACTTAGGTGACTTTTTAGATATCGACTGCTCTGACCAATTTCCTATTATAAAGGAAAAAATATTATCTCTTTATAGCTCTTATAAAAGTAGGTTTCGAAACATACCTCGTGTAGAATAACCGCAACAATGAGATGACAATCCGCATTCATTCTTGAATGTTTTTGGGTTGAAGAAGAAGAAGACGACGATAACGACGACTCATGGTCAAGAAGAATCTGAGAGTGGATCTTCATCAAGAGGTGGCGGCAACAGCGGCGGCTTCAACGAGTTAATAGCATACCTGAGTGAGGGCTTAGTAGTCGACAATAGTGAAATGTTTGATTTGGTTCAAAAGTAGAGGGTGCCAGCATTAACTTGGCCGATCCTAACTCGACTGGCAATGGATATTTTTTCGATCCCAGTCTCCACTGTTTCATCCAACCAAGCTTTCAGTACAATCGGCCGAAGACTAGAGAAACGTAGAAACGCATTGTAACAGGACATTGATGAAGCTTTAGTGTGCATTAAGGATTGGGATTGTTCCGACCAATGCTTACATGATACAATTTCGCCGACAAGTTAAGAATGGATCGATGAATTTAATAGATTAACTTTTAATTTTAAAGACAATCCTTCAGCTTCAAATTAAATTCTATTATTGTAATTTGTAAATATGTATTTACTTTGTACAGTGTTATTGTAATCTTGCATAGACTTTGTAAGTTCGTCAAATTTGTAATTTGTTCCACAATGATTGCACTCTTTTTTTCTTACCAAGTTTTTATCCCAATTGACTTTTTCTTGGCAAGATTTTTAACGAGACAATTATGAATTACAAATTTAAAAATTAATAAATAAATAATTTTTTTATATAGTTTGTGTTCATTTCAAATTTCAAATTACAATCTCCCTTATAATTTTTGTATAATTTTTACAATAAATAACTTAAAAATTATTTATATACATATCATATCAATTAATAAATAAAATTATATATAATATAATAATAGTATATAAATATATAAAAAATATTAAAAAAAATACTTCGGGCACCTCGAGTGGTCTCGGGCTGCCCGACCGAGCTTGGACAGCCAAAACTTACCTGAAGCCTGTCGAGGGTCTTGCTTGGGTCGGGTAGCCCGAAAATTCGGGCTCAGGTGGGTTCGGTCATCAGGTAAAAATTCAGAATTTTCGGTAGTCGCGGGCGGCCCATCCAAAGTTTCAGCATTAGAATGAGTTTTTACTTTTGTTTCTAATTAGTGGAAGAAGAGAAATAAAAATTGTGAGTTTTCCAAAAGGGTTTGAAACCAAGAGTTTAATAGGTTAAAATGATTTTTAAATTTCTTAATAAATAATAAAAGTGTTGAAATGAAATTATAATGCTTTAATTAAACTCTAGTACAAGTTTTAAAATCTAATAAAAGTGTCTTTTTAAGTAGTTTTATTTTTTAACTTTAACTGAAAGTTCTTTTAAAAAGTCGAAACACTTTCAAAAGCAACATTTTTACCTAAAAAAGTAAAAGCTGCTTTTGAAAAGCTCTTCAAATTCAAAACACACCTTGTATTTATGAATTTACTGGGATTCATTACTCTTGATTGGTAAAACTTTTATGACATGTTTACTTACTAAGATTGAGAAATGAGAGTAGGGAATAAGAGTCAATATCATGTCTACTTGTTTTTTTTTTTATCCTAGAATGAAAGTGAGATTGGTGGGCTCTACTCAAATTTAAGATTGAAGAATGAGATTGACACTCTCGTGCCTCTCCTTAGAATTGGGACTCTCATTCTTAATATTAACATTAAATTACTATCATATCCTTATGTTACTTATATTATAAAAGCAAAAATAAAATTTAAAAATAATAATTAGAATCTGTATTTATCATTTTATTTGTCTAATATTATAATATTAGCCTAATTATTGTTAACTTTAATATAATAAATATGTATTTTATTTTTTTAATAAATTAATATTATATTTTAATTTTTAACACTATTTTTTATTTTATATATTTTATTTAAATATTGAAACTTTATTTTTATATTTTAAATAATTTTGTAATTTATATTTATTATTATATTACCCTATTATTATACTAAATGTCTTAATAATGATTAATTTTAATATAGCAATTACACAATTTATTTTTAAATTAAAAATATATAATTAATTTAAATGGTATATTAGTACTTTTATATTAATTCATTCTGATTCTGGGTGTAAGTAAACGTATGGATGAGATTTGAAATGACTCCGATTCTGAATCTTGTCACCAAGTAAACGACTTATTCTGACTCTGATTCCTTACTACGAATCATACCCACTCTGAATCCTGCTCATTCTGATTCACAGCCATTCCTATTATGTGTAGGTAAACATGCCATTATTGCCTTTCATTAATGGGACGCAGTCGCACGTTAACCAATCACGTTAACCAATCCACTTAAAAAATCAACCTCGTCATATTTTTAGGCTCGTTCAGTAACGTTTTCAAAATGATTTTATTTTCAATACAAAAGTAAAAATGAGATTGTTTTAAAAATCATTCTGAGACCGATTCTGAAATTACAGTTGATTAATTTTTTAAGAGATTATTTTGAGTATAAAAAAGGGTGAAATTATATTTAGTTATAATTATTAATTAATATATTATAATATTATTAATAAGTACTAAAAAATAAAAACAAAAAAGAAAAATTTTTCAATCATTTTTTAATTTCTTCAAAAAAATCATTCTTACTGTTTTTTATTTTCATTTTTATTTTTATTTTCAAAACATTTATTAAACAAATACAATTTTTAGATTGTTTTTATTTACGTACCTCAAAACGCGTGTAATTTAAAAATAAACAAAAAATCAATTTTAAACACGTCCTTTGTTTTTTGTTCCCCCCTCCCTCTAAAAAAAAGTTAGCGTGAATGAGAGAATCAAATTGAGTAATCTTTATTGACTACAACATTGACCACCCATTATTATTATTCTTGTTGAAGTCACATGAAAACGACATAAAGAAATCATTATCTTGCCTTCCTGACAAACTCTGCCCTAACAAAAGCACCAAGTAAGTTTTTTCTTTTTATAAACTAATCAGCAAGCATTGTCCTTATCAAATTATAAATTCGCATATACCAACATCTTTTATACTAAAAAAACATTGGTTACTAATGGTTGTGGAATTCCAGTAAAAAATTAAAAAAATAATTAAAAAAAAGAGAGAGAAAAGATTCACAATAGGATTTCGTATTAAATAAGAGATATAGTGGGCATCAATCTTTTCACTCCACTATAGTATTATAAATAATAAGCAGGTTCATTTCACCGATTCGAGTTTAGAATTTAAATTTTACTACAATAAAAAACTCTCATAAATAATCACATCAAACTTTTTTGCTACAGTAAAAAACTCTCATATAAAATCACATCTTAACTCGAATCAGCAAACTAAACAGTTCATTACAATAAGCACAGCTGTCCAATACAAAGATCCTGTTGAACATTGATTTTCTCCTCACAATTTATAAGTATAAACAAGTTAATGAGTCCTATAACGTCTGTGCTTGTGTAGTAAGATCTCTATCACATGATAACTCATTGTTTGAAATGAGCATCTTCTATAGCTAAAATGGAGAAATACAACTTGATTGTTCCTTAAGTCTAGTCAGGGTCAGTAGCGAAATATTATGGAGGATGGAGATGTCAACATTCTAATATATGGATCAACTGTTAACCTAATCAAAGCACACAAAAGGGCTTCTTCCATAATCAGGCATATTCAATCATAAGGCAGCTATAGAAGCTCATTCATAATGTTCGTTAGCACTTGACAAGCAAAACGAAATAAAAAAGCAGACAGTTAAAAAGAGAAAGCAAGGGAACATAAGAGAGAGAAATAACAAAGGCCTACGGAATGAAAACACAAACTGTAATAACATGGCCGACACCAATGGGTCGTCCAACATAACTCAAAGAAACGTTACTTAGTATTGGTCATCCAAATTGCCTAATACTCTTTAGCAACAAAATGATGGCGAAAAGAACAACGAGTTCCATTCATTTAGAAATTGCAATGATAATAAAAATAAAAATCTATATCATTACGACCGTAAGCCGCGTTTAAGCCACATTATCCTAAGTACAAGGATCGAGTATTTGAACGACTATGACAAGGATTTCTACGTGCCGAAGGCTACTTAGAACTCTGCCTGTATACTAGATCTGTGGACAATTTCGATGAACAATCATTGCAGGCTTTCAGATGTAAGTAACAACTAGGCATTAACTATAAAGTATCTAGGCACGTCATCTTGATTTTCCATTCTTTCTTCAACTGAGCTATATAGCTTACATGTTAAGAAGTAATGGAATAAAACTTAGTACATAAACAACAGAAGTATTCATATTTCGTACTAATAGTGTGAAAATACCATAGTTTTCATACTTGAGCACTATATCCACAAAACAGATAACACAAAAAACAAACAACATAGCAAAATCCAGCTTCTAATTCTTAACACGATCACCATTATCTTTCTCTACAACTACACCGAACTTCTCATACCTGAAACCCATAGATTTCACATGGGAAAGATCAACAGGAAAAACCGTGTGTTTGTTGGCAGCAACAACAGCCCACAAGAATAGAACTGCGAACGCCATTAAAGCCCCGCATACCGTCGCGAAGATCAGCCCTCCGAGCACCGCCAATGGGCAAACACGCCGTTTCTGATGATCAGTCGGATGTTGCCTAGAGACTCTCGGATCAGCCGGGAGAGAATGCATCGAATTGGGGAAATTTCTGAACCTGAAATTCCAAGAATAAACGGTGATGATCCGAGACGAATTCTCCGTCGAAGACGGTGAGCTTATACCGACCAGCACCTCTTCGTCTCCCCACATCGACGATAAATCTCTGGCGTAAGCGATCGTCGGATCGTACGGCCTCGATGCTCCGAATTTAGCCAACCTCACTTCCAATCTCTCCGAGCTCGCGTCGTAATCAATCCAAGACTTCAACTTTTCTCCATTTCTGCGCCCTAAATCCGTCGATGAAACGTTAATGACGGCGACGGCGAATCTTTTCTCTCCGGAAACACTAGGCGAGCCTTGATTCGAGAGCTTCGACCCAAAATCGGCGGGAACCAAGACGAGCGCGACACCACCGCCATCGCCGGGCGAGATCGAGAAGGCGAAATCAGTCGAAAACGACGTCGGATTGCCGAGTCGGTTCGGGTCAAGAAGCCTGAACGGCTTCCGGCGCAGAAGAAGCCCCGAGCTCGGAACTGACAGGCGTGTGAGCCTCACGCTCGCGCCGCCGTCGCCGCCTTCGAGCTTGGCGTCGCCGTAGAGGGCGATCTCGTAGTCAAAATTGAGCGATTTTGTCGGCGATTGGAGTGCGAAAGTGAAAATGGGTTTGGCGATTAGGGTTAGGGTTAGAGAAGAGAACAAGATCAAAAGGCAGGAGAATGAGGAAAAGTATATTGAATTGGTGAAAACTGCCATCACTTCAGCAGAAAAAACTCTTGATTTTCTGCAAGTTATGGATTTTGATGGATTTCGGTAAATTCTTTTTCACGGTAGGCCAACATTGTTTCTTTTCCTTTTTCCCCAATTCCTCTGTAATTCTTGTCTTTACTCTTTTACTTTTACTTTTAGGGTGCGTTTAGTTAACCAGTGAAAAAATGATAATAAAAATGAAAATGATAATAATAATGAGAATGAAAAAAAAAAAGTTGATTTATTTGTTTAGTTGTAATTTTAAAAAAATTTTGAAATTGAACATGAATATTTTTATGTTAAAAAATTTACTTTTATGTTATATATAACACTAATATTTTATCTATCAATATAATATATAAAATATAATATAATAAAATTATTATTATATAATATATTATATAATTATGATATAGAATATAATAATATTATTAAAATAGTTAATATAATTATAATATTATAAATTATATTATAAGATTATATCATATAAAAAATAATATTTTAGATATAATATAATTAAAAATTACAACTATACTATATTATATATAATAATAATATAATGTATTATTATTATATTTAATATAATACAATAAAACTATTATTATATGATATATTATATAATTATGATAAGGAATTTAATAATATTATTAAAATGGTTAATATAATTATAATATTAGAAAACATATTATAATATTATATAAGAAACAATAATATTTCAGTTATAATACAATTTAAAATTATAATTATATTATATTATAATATAATATATATAATTACAATATAATATATAATTAATATTAGATTATATTAAATAAATATATTATAATTAACACATTATGTAGCCATAACGTGTATAATACATAATAATATTAGGATTATAAAATTATATTAATATTTAATTATATTAATTATTATATTATTAATAATATAATATACCATTATTATATAATAATGATATAACTATTATATAATATATTTTAATTATATTATAGTATTGAAGGGTAATTATGGAAAAAAAAAGAACTTAGAATGACCATTCATCCTATATGAAGAAAGAATGATGATTCACCAAAAATAGGTGAATGACCATTCTTTGTGAATGATCATTCATTTCTTATAAATCCAACCAAACATCAAACTAGAATTCCATTTCATTCTATTTCATTCCTTTCCACCCAACCAAACACACCCTTAGTTGCGAACATACGTGGTTCTGCTATGCGAGTGTTTTTAGAGGATGGGTTGGTTTGAAAAGTGCCAAGAGGTATATTTAAACTCATGAATTTTTATTCTGACGTTTAAAATTCAAATTTTATATTATAATATAATTAGAGATGTTTGGTTCATGGATTAAAATCATGTGATTAGAACTATTTTCGATTTACGTTTATTTTTTGTGAGAGAAAACACTGTAACGAACCATAAACCATGATTCAAATCATGGTTTGAATCCTCCAACCAAACATCCCCTTAATGATTTGAGTTTAAGTATGTGAAATAAATAATTCTTTAATTAATGTTTTTTTCTGATTAAAAAAAATTATGTTATAATATTTTTACTCACACGATTTAAATTCTAATTTAAACCGCTTTAATTAAACTACATTCATTATAAAATAAGAAAAGAGATACATACATCTTAAAATGTATATTGAATTTTTACGCTTTATTCTTAATTAATATCTTTTTTAGTCAAATAGTTTATTGGTAAAATGGGTATTAATAAAGAATAAGAGATAAAAATCTAAATTTATAAACTTTAAAGGTAAGTTCATCAATTAAACCCACCTTCCAAATCCAAAAGAACCCACGTGTTTGCAGTGCTTCAATCAAAAGCTACGGTTTCAATTTTTAATGGAAGGGCCCGTTTAGTTCGCTGATTCGAGTTTTTAATTCGAGTTGAGATGTGATTTTATGTGAGAGCTTTTTACTGTAGCAAAAAAGTTAGATGTGATTGTTTGTAAGAGCTTTTTACTGTAACAAAACTCAAATTCTAAACTCGAATCAACAAAATGAACGGGGCCTTAGATTTTATGTCCAATTTTAGTGTCTTAATTGGTGTCTAACCAATTAAATTATATCGCGTCGTATAAAAATTTGATATGCTTTTTAACTAATTCTTTTGTGCTTATCATGGAATGATGCAGTATGATTTAATTGATTAGATACTAATTAAAACATCAAAAATTAAATAGAAAATCTGGACTCAATGGTAAGGTAAGAAAACACAACTTTTTTGACGTGTTTATGTAAATCACACTTAAAAAAGGAAGAAAAAAAATAAAATAAGGACAACACTGATTTTTATCATTTTGACCATTAAACATTAGGACATTCTTTAATACGCTAAATATACTGGTAGGTCATATTTTATATCTGTTAAATCTGCATAAAATCACGTAAAAGTCAAAAAGTACGTAAATTTAACGGTTAGAAAAACTTGACATCGGTACACTAAGCGTGCCCGAGAATCTCCTTTGTACATTTAGATATGGTAAACATAGTAAATATGTGGTAAGTATCACTAGTTAATCTTGTGCTTTTTTTCCCCTTACGGCCAGTGGTTCCATACAAAGCTTAGTACAACTGTGTCGATAAAATCCACGTTTTTATGTCACGGGTAGTGTTCAGATGAAATTTGCAAACAATTAGTTTAAACTCCACACGAACTCTCAATAATGCGAATTGTCACTCATACATTAGTGGAAATTAAATGTTAAGGAGGTGAGGCGTATGATTGAATTCTCAGTTGTTCAAGGATAATGGCTCAATATGGTTGAGCCATCAAACTCCAATACAGACAAATAGCAACTGCCCTAGGTAGCTCCATGCTGCCGTTTTCTCTGTTTCTATTTAATGTCTAATGACGGGCTTGAGAATCTTAATTGAATGTCTGAGTTCTGAATTATGTCCTACAATATTCAAGCTACATTACTCCAAACCCGAATAGATTACCTCAAGTAACCACAGGTTTACCAAGATTAAGTTCGGAAGTGTCTGTTTTTTCCTTGTGAAGATTACTAAATTTTTAGCTTATGACCAGTGAAATATTTTTTTTTCACAATTATGTCCAGTAGAGAATCAGTCTAAGAAGCTGAGATTGTTGGCATCATACAACCACCTTGTTTCCAGTACACTGACACAATGACTCAGAATTCTCTTCCTAAATTTTATTAGTTTTTAGTAGCAAAAAAAAAAAAAAAAAAAAGGCATGTGTTTGTGAAGCTAGAAATTTGGGAAGAGAATTCTAATCTGCCATTGAAGTATCCAGATATAAACTACTCCTGGGTCTTCAAGATAAATAACTTCATTTTATTTGTACAATTAATTAACTAAACGCATACTTTGGGTTTTATTTAGTCATAAACATGTATAGGTAACAACTGATACCAAACTATATTTGTTTCTTTTAAGTATAGTAACTATGGATCTCTACACTCTTCGTTTTAGCCTCTTTTCTTCACTTGCCAATGTCTTCAGAGGTATAGTTTTGCTCCCCTGAAATTTTTCTAGGTCAACGCACAAATGTGGTGCAGCATCGTAAAATTAGTTATTTTTGCTGTAATTATCTTAAATGGTTGGTTGTTTTATGTCAAATTTGATCATTAATTTAGCTGTTATTATCTAAAATAATTGGTTGTTGTATAACATAGATTAAACCACAATCTGTTAGATGCAGCGGAATAAATAGGAAAAAATTTTATCAGCCTAATTCAGACAGAAAACGGAATTCAAAGTCTAAATCCACTTAAAGAAAACCCACAAGAGGAAAACTCCTAATTAGAGAGAAAACACTTAAATTTTATATTCAATTCTTAACATTCCAGCTTTCCTATTACAATGGCTAATATGAGTATTTATAGCTCATATAAAAAAATGATAACAACGTAGCTACTAAGACATACCATAAACTACACAAATAACGATAGACTAATAATAAAATTAAAGCTAAATAGATAAACGACAATGCAACTAAAAACAACGACAATTGATCCCACCTCTGGCCACCATTAGCACACAGTATCCGTAGTACATCATTGAGAATAGCTCCTCCAATGTTTGTTTTCAATGAAATCTGAGAGTGACTTAGAAAGGAACATAAAAGATTTGACTACTGTGATTAAAAATAAAATAAAAATCTTTGCTTATCATACATTGTCACTTTGAAGCCTTGAGGCAATCTGCAGATGTGAACCTAATACTCTTCTGTTCTGTCATGATCATGAGGACAAACAAAGTTTTTTATGAAACTATTTTAGTAATTTAGAACTAACCAGAAACCTTAGGGATGTGTTTTACTTGGTATCTTGTTACTTGTTAGTCAATATATATACATATATATATATATTTATAATTTCCGTGAATAATAAGTCAAATATCACTATAAAATATGAGAAGACTCTAGGGATTATGTTTCAACATGCGAGAGAAACCAAGCAGACAGTAAAATTTTCCTTTTCGCTTTGATTGGATGCACCAACAAACGTGAAAAACATCATGAATTTTGGGGATTCTTGCTGGACCAACTCCCCAACATTTAGGCTGGCCTACCGTGTTTTTTATTAAAAAAATATAAATTGTGTTTGAGGTCAACAAAACATAATTAGAAGATAGTAGTCAAGGATATTGAGGGATATCAATTTTATTTTATTTTAATCTGTATTGGTACATGGAAAAGCCAACCACGTCATTAACTTCATTTTAAAAAAAAAAAATTAACTAATTTAAGATCATCTCTGACAAAAATATCAATATTGGCAATAAAAAGTGTGAAACACATAGTTAGTATGTTATTATCTTTTCTGTATAAATGCTAATATAATTTCAAATACTATATGAATTTTGATATAGATAACTGTATGTTGTATTATATTTTACATATTTATATTGTAGTGCCATGTGTATTTTTTTTTAAGAAAATGTGAAATGTATTAATTGGAAGAAGCCATCTCGATACTTGCGATAAAAGCAATACAATTTAGAAAATTCTTTCAACCAGAACCGATCTTCTCTTAACAAAAAGGATAATTTCACTAATGTGTATTTGATAATATTAAAAATATTATTCTCACGTTTTTT
>NW_010359814.1:0-10760 GCF_000414095.1 Morus notabilis
GGTAACCGCATATGAGGTTGACTAAAGCTTATTATTTAAAAAAAAAAAAGCCTTTGATTATGGTAAATGTGTTTCTCAAACTACAAGGCAAAGGCAAGCGAAACAGATATTAAAAAGGTACTAAAATGAAGTAATTGGTTTTCTTTATTAACTTACAATAATTTATTATTTTCTTTTTGCTGTTATTCCAGCCTATGAATTTTATTTGTGCTTCCATCTTCTATTAGTTCCACTCGTATTCAAGTGATGGGAACGTTATGTTGCCCTAGTTCTAATACTTGAAGGTGTATTAATGAAGTTGATAATTATAGATTCAGTCGTCCGATCAAGAAGAGAGTGCGTGACTTGTTCTACTACTTTATTAAGAAAAAGAGAAATAATTATGTAAGGGCGAAAAAAAAGTAAAGAATTTATTTGGTGTTTCTCTTTTTGAAGAACATCAATGTTCTCTGTTTATTAGTTATTGGATTTGTATTATTTTTTTTAATTTGATTTGACTTTTGACTAAATTTAATACAGATCCGACGACTGATAAGTAGAAACTACTAATGTTCTTAAAAAAAGAGAACACTAAAAAAGTCTCAAAAAGAAATAGCAAACATATTAAACCTAACTTATAGATCAAACATCAGTCACGTTAGGAAAAAATATTAGTATTTTACATGAGAAACAACAAGAAACTAAGGGCGACAATTCGCGTTAGTAGGTTGCGTCCGTATCAACCCATTTATTATTTGTATCAGAAAACATCATCTCAAACACGACATGTTTATTAAACCTGTCAAAAATATCAACCCAAATATGACTCATTTATTAATCGTGTTAATCGTGTCAACTGTATAACCCGTTTAAATTAATATATTAAATAAATAATTAATATAATAATGACTTATTTAACACGGTCAAGACAGATTTAACATATTTATTGGTTAATTTATCTTTTCATTTAAAAAATAAATGAATTTTACCTACAAATATTAAAATTCACATTATTTGTATTTAATATGTCATATAAATTTTTATGTTATATCACATATCATTAGATTGTAAATGACACATATAATTAATCATGTCAATTTATATCACTTCATATTAAAAAATTAACTCTAACTCAACTTATTTATTAATCGTATTTATGACCTAAACTTATTTATAATAAATTTAAATCTATTAAATTTATAAAAATTTTAAATTATATCGTCGCGTCGCTCAATAAATTGTCAGTCCTACGAAAAACACACCGCCCCACATGCTCACTCACTTAACATTATTAAAAAGGAATGCTAAGGAATAGCTATGTGATGAGCCATCGTGTGTACTCCCATTTATGGGAACCACTATTTCCCAAATTATGTTATTTTAATCCTTTCTCGAAAATCCATTTGTACCTCCCACGGAATCCTATGAGATAAAATATCGTATTTTATAGGGTCACTTTGTTATTTTTCTTTTCTTAGAAAAGGAGTTTCTTTTGATTTTTGTAAAATTATGGATAAGAAAGGACAAGTTGTCACGAGATCGTCCCCATATGAGTTATTCTATCAATCCACCAATCAATTTGACGTGTGTATTGTATATAATACATGCATAATATAATATTTTAAACGTACGGATTAATTACATAAATGATCCTTAAAATGTACTCTTAATCTTAATTTAGTTCCTAAGTTTTAAAAATATTCCACGGATAGTGTTTAAAGTTTTATTATGTTTCATCTTTAATCCTTTCGTTAATAAAATGTTAAATATTTAACATAATTTATAAAAATTAACGAGCAAATGAAAAACATCTAAAATTTAGTGATTAAAATAATATAAAAAATACAAATTAATTTTCATATTCTTAAATTTTAACTGTTTTTAAATTTAGTCTCTAATTTACACAAATTATATCAAATATTTAATACTAAATTAAGTAAAGAACTAAAATTAAAATAAAATAAAACTTCAGAAATACTTATGAGAAATTTTATAAATCAGATTAAAATAGAAATAGAAATAAACTTCAAGATCATTTATAGAATTAACACACACATATATATATATATACACTGTATATATATGTATGCGTGTTCTTTTTATACATGCATATGCATATGTATGTACAATACATGCACAAGAGAGAGAAAGATGAAGTGGTCC
The DNA here is from genome assembly GCF_000414095.1 of Morus notabilis. Lineage (NCBI taxonomy): Eukaryota > Viridiplantae > Streptophyta > Magnoliopsida > Rosales > Moraceae > Morus > Morus notabilis. The sequence goes on from NW_010359814.1 coordinate 2,143, forward strand.
AATTATGATTGGGCCAGCGGTCCGATCAGCTTTATAAAATAGTTGATTTGATTGATGGATTATGGAAATCTTCTTTTGTGATCCTCTTTGTTAGTGGACAAAGTCACTTCTTTTCCTAGAAATAGGATAACCTCTGTATCCAAGACAAAGTTGCTTTTGCTTGCATTCTAATTTAAGCATAATTTAGTCATGTTTATTTTACTGAATTTAAAATTAGAGTTTTATTATAATAAAAATATTTAAAAATAGTTATATTTAATTTTTTTATTACAGTAAAAAAATTTAAATATAAAATAATATTTTAATTTAAATTAAAAATTTAAATTAATAAAATAAATAAATTATTTATAAATTCACGAGAAGTAACTACACTTCAACCTATTTTTTGTGAGGTGCTGTACAGTCCTTTTTTCAGCTACTGAATTACTGAGAGAGGTAATTTTTTATCAAGTGGAACCCTTTCAACAAAAATTCTCAATGGTCTATAGATTGTTTTAGCCATTGTTCAATGACTGAAAAAGGGCCCTATAACGTGCATCCCAAAATAGCAAGTTGTACCATGATTTTGTCTCAAAATTACTCTACTTTGTGACAATTTCAACGAGGAAGACCGAAAAACTAATGTTATATAATGTTGGCTGCTTTACACTAGGAGTGTAATTCGGCCGGGTAGGTTCGGGTTGGGCCGAAAAATTAGGCCGAGCTGTACTGTGCGGGTTGAGAAAATTTTGGACCGCAACACCCTCATAAGCCCACAAACTCGTAACCTATCGGGTGATCTCAGGTAGGCTCAGGTTACTCGGGTTACTTGGGTTAAAATATGCTATTGAGTATATTTTCTTTTATAACAATACACAGCCCACCAAAAAATTCTAACAGTATAGCCCACCAAAAAATTCTAACAATACGCAAATTAATTTGTCATTAGAGAGCTTTTTGCAATGGCCGACATTTGCTGTAGACTAGCGAGCAACGGCGAGGCGTCCACGATGAGCGAATCGAGCTCGCACGCTACCTGGTGCTGGTGTGGTGCCTCTGACGGACGCGAATGAGAGAGGGCAGAATCGTTTAAAAGGAAAGACCCGGGATTGTGAGAACACGATGGAGAATTGCGGAGGGCCCTTGGTGAGAGAGGGAGTTCGCGCGACTGTGAGAGAGCCACCGTTGTGCTCCGTGAAATAGGCGGACGCACCCCGACACTGACGAGCTGCGCTTGAAGATGGGTTTGACAGTGGTTCGGGCGATAATGGAGAAGAAGGTTGGGGCGATAATGGAGTTTGCGCGGCCGGGTCGGGCAAATTGGGCTAAATTCTGCCCGCCCCGCGGCCCAACCCGCACATTGCGGGTTGGGCCTATTTGAATCCGATTTTAAAAAATATATATATATATAACCCTATATTTTCTGGTCGGATCGAGTCGAATTGGACGGGTTAGTCAGTTTCGAGTTCAATTCTTACACCCCTACTTTTATAAAACACAGATAAAGTTTATCTTTTCTTAATTGTGATTTTTAGCGTACCTAATCAGTAAAGTAAAAAAAGAAAAGAAAAAGAAAAAATCTAATCACAGAACAATTTCAACACTTCATCATTTAGTGCCCTTTTTTAATATTGTCAAGGGACGCATTTAACTCAAGCTTTTAATGAAGAATAAAACTATATAATATTGATGACTTTTCAGTCTAATCTTGTCTGATAAAATGGCTTTCAAGAAGTTAGTCAAACGATATTATATATCAAAAGATCCGATGAATCAAAGACGAAATTTTCTAGGGATATTTTTTTTTTTTTGCCCGCCACATGAAAGGATATATTCCTTCTGTTTGCTCAGCTGGATTCCAACTTGAAATCCACATTTGATTTGCTACAATATTCCCCAAGAATCACGGTCCTTTAGAAAATGAAACCATATCCAAATAATTATACAAAGTCGACCATAACCAAATCACTGTTTAATTGATTCTTTAAACATATGTATCTAATCTCTCTTTTCGTTCCTCACACGTTGTTACAACCTTTTTCACTATTAAATTAATACAATTTTATATTATTTTTGAGGATTTTTTTTTATAAGACATCACTACTGGTAGGTCAATAATATTATACTAAATTAAAAAATTAAGCAGAATATATAGATATAATCGTTAAAAATAAAATTTTTAATAATAAATTTATTAATACCTACCAGAAAAATCTCATTTTGTTTATAAGGATATGAAAGAAAAAAAAAGTTATTTCCATCGTGGAGCCTACGTTGTCTTATAATTAGCTGAACCCACGTTGACACATAATGAGATATATTGCTTGTCATGGCTCCATCATTATTATCAATAATTTGGCCAAGGGAATCATCGGACGGTGTCAGAGCATCTAACTAATTATGTCGACAAATCTAGACCGTTGATCTATTTTGGCCCACATATAAAATATCTACAAGGTTTAATATTTGATTTTGCTATTATTGTTATAAACTTACAATACAATATTTGACGTTAAGAATCAAACCAACGTGAATTGTGTGGATAGTACTGAAAAATCGTTACATCTATATTAAAAATTATATAATTTACATTCTTTTTAATCAGATTTAATTTTTAAAATCTGACTCAACGCTTTGTTAAAAAAATTCATTTTTTTTATTGGTAGGAAAAAAGAAGTGATCATAACTTAGATGATATATAGATTCTCTCACTCTCTTTCTCTCTCTAGATCCTATGAAGAGTGAGATTAATGTGTGCAACAAAAAATATTACACAGTGGTCGGAAAGTACATCAACAAGGGGTGGACCTGTGGGTGGGGAAGATGTCGGCTTCTGATGTCTCAGCCCCAGTCCCCACCACCGTTTGTCCGACCAATTTTGATCTAATTCTTAAGTAATAATTCCAACGGAAACATTTGCTTTTTATCCCCCACATTCATTCTATATTTTGCTGACACATAACTTGTCGGAATATATGGTTGGTGCAAAATATTTTGCGTCAAAATTTCGATTTCCCTTTAATATTTTACCGTCTCCTCAGAAATATTAATGATTTACTTGTGTTGACCTTATATATATATATATATATATATAATGATGTGCGTTCATTGTCTTATTGGCTGATTCTCGTATATATTTTTGTTCAGTAAATGTTGACTTGTTACTTGCGCAACTATGCAAGTAATGTGTCAAATCCGGGATTATGTTCATGGACAATTTTCCTTCAAAGATTCCTTTTTTTTTTTTTTAATTTGCCTTTATTAAAAATAATGCTATAGGGTGCGTTTGTTACGCCTTTTGATCTGTATCGTTTTACTATATAAAACTGGATGACATTTGACTACAATCATACCTCCTATACGAAATTCAAATTTAATACAATTCCTATTTTTATACAGGAATTCAAATTTCATACAATTCCTATTTTTATACAGGAGAATGAATGAAATAACATAATTAGTAAATTATAACATAACTTTTAAAACATGTAATTTATAGCATAATTTAATATTTTAAGCTTCTAACATTATTAAAAATTCAAAAATACCCTTATCGTTCTCCCTTTAGTCCACGTCGCTCGCGTCGTCACAGGCAGTGACGACCGGCGGCCAACACCGACGACCGACGGCTGATAAATATCATATTTACCATATATATTTTTATGTAAATTTAACAAACGACTCCGGCGACTGACAAATACCGTATTTATCAATAAATATCATTTTTACTAATAAATACTATATTTATATGAAAATCTAATGGCTGGCTTAGACAACTAATAAAATACCGTAATTAATTATAAATACTATATTTATCTAAAAATTCAATCGTCGGTGCCGACAATTGATAAATATCAAATTCAGTGAAATATTTACTGATAAATACAGTATTTACTAGATCAGAAATTAAATTCAATCAAGTATTTACTCATAAATATAATATTTATCAAATTTAGAATTCTATTTAGTGAAATATTTATTGATAAATATAGTATTTATTATATTCAAATATTTACTAGTAAACGTATTTATCCAAATCATATAACTCAGAATGAAAACTCCAAATTAGAATATGAACATCAATGTCGAGTTTATTTAGTTCGCTGATTTAAATTTTTAATTTGAATTAAGATGTGACTTTATGTGAAAACTTTTCATTGTAGACAAAAAATTAAATGTAACTATTTTTAAGAGTTTTTTACTGTAACAAAACTCAAATTTTAAACTCGAATCGATAAAATGAACGGAACCGTCTTTTCTTTGGAAACAAATAAAACTATCAAACCACCGAATCTCATTCACGGCAAAAAAAAAAATGAAAATCAACAGTACCATCGCGAAACCCACTGGAATCGCGGAACATCCTCTAAACTCACCGGAATCGAGGAATCACGCGAAATGGAGAGAGATATCAGGAACGAGACGATGAGAGAGATGATTTGACATCTTCTTCGGTGACGATCTCCTGTTCTGACAACAACTCACGATGTAGACGCTTGATGATGTCGGAGAAGATGAGCCGCCATACGATTTTGCAGATATTTTCCTCGCGATTGCTCTTGCCAGATCTTCTTCACGGCGAGATCTGGTTTGTGAAACAGATCAGATCCAAGGTCGTAAGTTCTCTGTCGAGGATCTGGATTATCTTCTTCGGGGCTGACACAGCTACATCTAGCAAATTTTCTGTAACGCCCTCCAGAATTAAACTTGTTTAATTATGATAATTGTGGTTTATTAGTGTGCCTAAATTGATTTTCTTAATTAATCATGAACTTTTAAATTTATTCTTAGTATTTACAATTTCACCCCTCTTTACTTTTATTTGTCTTTCTTTATTATTTCTTTTCTCCATTTTATTTTCCTTTTCTTCTTTTCTTTTCTTTTTTTTTTCTTTTTCTTTTCCCGCCTCTACCGTAACCCTCACACTCTCTCTTAGTCTCTCCCTCTCTCTCCCTCACCGAGCTCTCTCTCTCTCTCTCTCATATCTCCTCCTCTCTCTTTCTTTCAAGTTTTCCCTCTCTCTCAAGAACATTCTTGAACCGGATTTGAAGAAAAACGGAGATTTCTAAGAGATTTTCAACATCAAAGCTTGGATCGAGGTAAAACTCTTTGAAGCTTACTTTAGATTTTCGGATTTAGCTTTGTGGAACTCGTTTTAGTCGAGTTTGGTGAGTTTTGGTTTAAATTTTGTTTTCAAATGGAATCCGAATGGGATTTGGTGAAACCTTGATGAAAATTGGGGGTTTTTGATTCTTTGGACCCCATTTGTTGATTTGAAACTGGATCTATACATTTTCCTTGAGAATATGTCAAAATTGGACCCAAAATTGCAGGTTTTGACTTTGTTTCTCGCGAATCGGCCATTGTTGGCACTGGAAATTCTTCCCCACCGGTTGACCGGTCCGGTCGACCGGTCAGCCTTCCATAGGTCGACCGATCCGGTCGACTGGTCACCTCTCCACTGGCTGACCGGTAGAGTTACACTCCTCTGTCACCGGTTGACCGGTTCCCACTAAAACCGACCCTAAACAGCCTAAAAAACCCTGTTTTGACCCCGAAACTCGATGTGGGATTGACCTAACCTCATTTGAGAACTCAAAATGAGTGGATTAGCCACATGAATCCTTGTTTTCCATTCAAATCTCTGGAATAAATTTCCATTGTCAAAGAATCATGATTTAAATTAAAAATTGTTTATGAACATTGATTTTGAACTATGGCACACTAATATGATACAATTACATGTAATTAAACGAGAATGTTTAGTGAGAAAGATCAAACTCTAAATTGTTGATTTTGATGGGAAAGCTAGTGGCACGATTGGAATTGGAGCCTCAAAGGAAAGCGGAGGCTAGGAGAACGGAAAGCTAAACCAGGTTTGATATCCAAAAGGTAGGATATTCTTGTCCATATCCTTGTTAACCTCATTTTAAATGGTTTTGGCCAATGAAAATGTTTTAGAACAAAACATGTTTTAAAGAAAATGATTTTAAAGAAATAGCATAAGATTGCTATTAGGTTTTCCAATGATTTTGGAAATGAGATTTTAAAGAGTATCATTTCTTAAAATGAAATAATTCAAGGAATGATACAACGCATGGTGGCCACAGAGATCGGGATGTGGGAATCGCATCCTTGAGGACAGGTCCTGAAACCTGTACGGATCCACTTCTTGTTTAGTGGAATTATGGCTCTGCATTTTTCATTACACAGACATTTTTACCGCTTCTTGTTTAGTGGTATGATGAGCTGCACACTTTCATTATACAGATATTTTCTACTATGAGTATTTCCTTTTCTAAAAAGGGATTATCGGTTCCGTGTGTATATCTTCGGACCGTGAGTACCTTTATTTTAAATGTTTTATAAAATTATATCCTACTGGGCCTTTCGCTCACCTTTCTTGTTTTCAAATGTATTAAACCCCTCCAGGCGACGCGAGGAGTAGTGCGGAGTAGGTAGCTACTACCGGTGACATGGACTTGACCTCAGAAAGCGAAGAGTTATCTTTCCTCTTATCTTTTATTTTAAGGCATATATAAAAGATTGTGGACTGTAAACTTAAATATTACTAGACTGTGGTTGATGTCCCATTTACTTTTGTTTATATTCATGTATGCTAAACACCTGTGGGAATTCCTGACTTGATACCAGGGAAGTGATTTTAAACTGGTTTGGTTGGAAATTCCACCACCTTTCCTGAAATTGAATTTCACCTGAATGCAAGGGGCTCGTTTGGAAATACCTGGATGTTTTGGATTTGAAAGAAATCAAAAATATTTGCTAATCATTCTCTCAAACAGGTTTAAGTTTCTAAACAAGCCTTCACGTCACTAACCCCGGTTTGGGGGCGTGACAAGACTTGATATCAGAGCCCTTGGTTTAGAACCTTAGGGTTTGGAATTATGCATACATGAATGACATCAGGAAACCACTAAAATAGTCTAGCTTTCTTTTCAGATAAAAGAATGCCGCCGCGCCGTAGAAACCCTAACCCACCGGTGATGCTGAATGAGCAATTTATGGAAGCCATGTACGCCGCTTTCCAGGGGATGGCTACTAGAGCCCAAAATGAACGTCCCGCGGAGGACAAAAAACAGAACTACTTCTGTGAGTACAGGCGTAGTTCAATTCCTACATTCACTAGCGTAGGTGGACCCGAGGAAGCTGAGTATTGGTTCGAATCGGTGTCTAAGCATCTAAGTACCATGGGAGTACCGGATGAGTATTGGGTGAAGTTCGCATCTTTTAAGTTTGAAGGTCCTGCAGGTGCGTGGTGGAAGCATATCCGGCGAATGTAAGATGTAGAGGGGATGACTTGGGAACAATTCGAAGCGCTTTTTAATAAGCAATTCTTTCCCCAAAGTTATCGAGATGAAAATGCCATGCAATTCATGGGCCTACAGCAAGGGGAAATGACAGTGAGGGAATACAAAGCTAGGTTCAATGAATTGTCCCATTTTGCTCCCTCCTTGATTGAATCGGAGCGCATGAAGTGCCTAAAGTTTGAGAAAGGTCTTAATGGTGTGATCCGAAACTTAGTGGTTGCTTTAAGGCATCGAGTCTACAGTGACCAGGTTACAGCAGCCTGTTGAACAAGAGCACATCGCCTTCCTCCAAGATCGAGCTGTTTCAGGGAAAACTTCAGGAGGACCTCAAAGGAATAACAGAAAAAGTCGTGATTAAGGGCAAGATAGTGGGGGAGTGCCTAGTGGTAGCAGTGGCTATTTGGAAAGTGGGAAAAGTGGACCCTATAGCTTCAAGTGCCACCATTGTGGAAAGCTAGGGCATATCAAGAGGAACTGTCCTATCATGGGCCAACTGGTGAACCAACAGACCCAGCAATTACCGCAGAGTCAAAGGGGTATTGCTCCTAGTCAAGACAGACTTCCACAGTTCACGCCTTTCTATCAGCCCCAGTTGCCTGCACAAATGCCAATTCCTCCTGCACCGATCTTTCGTCCGCTGAACTATTCTTATTTTCGGCCACAGGCTTCCGTATCGGTACAGTCTACCCTACCGCATCAACAGTACAGGCCTGAAAACCAGAGACCTAACAACAATGAGAGAGGAAAAGGGAAAGCACCGAGGCAGATACATACCATGGTCGGGGGAATTTCTGGAGCTCATGCCGGAAACCCAGTCGTCGAGGGTATGGTACCTATCTCACATTCTTTTGCACGAGTTTTGTTCGACACTGGTGCTACGCACTCTTTTGTTTCGACTACTTTTGTGAAAATTTTAGGTTTGAAACCCGATGACTTAGAGACTTCAATGTTTATAAGTTCTCCATTGGGACGTGTCGAGGTGACTAGTGTATGTAGGTCGTCTGTGATCACGATTGGAAGTGAGAAATTAAAGGCAGATTTGATAATCCTTCCCATGAATCAGTTTGATGTGGTGCTTGGAATGGATTGGTTGTCAAGATATGGGGCGATTGTTGATTGCCACCGTATGAGAGTTACCTTGACTACCAGTTCTGGCACGACAGTAACGTATCAGGGAGGTGTTAACCCGGTTACAAAAGAACGACTACTGAGGCATAGTGTCAGAGGACGGCGGAATTTAGCTTGTTTCTCATTCCTTTCGGCATTAGAGGGTGAATCCGGTATCGCCGGGGAGAATGTTGAGGTCCCCGT
>NW_010359814.1:11255-30783 GCF_000414095.1 Morus notabilis
CCTGGTTTACCGCCTGATCGGGAGATCGAGTTTTGCATCGACTTACTTCCAGAGACGGCTCTGATTTCTATTGCTCCGTATCGAATGGCGCCTGCGAAGATGAAAGAGCTAAAGAAACAGCTCAAAGAGTTGGCAGAAAAGGGATTCATTAGAAACAACACATCCCCGTGGGGTGCACCTGTCTTGTTTGTGAAAATGCACGACGGATCCCTTCGGTTGTGCATAGACTACCGACAATTGAATAGGGTTACCGTGAAGAATAAGTACCCATTGTCGAGGATCGATGAGTTGTTCGATCAACTGGGAGGATCACGGTATTACTCAAAAATTGACTTGAGATCCGGGTATCATCAGTTGAAGATTAGGGACGATGATATTCCAAAAACAACTTTCAGAACTCGCTATGGGCATTATGAGTTCTTAGTAATGCCTTTTAGATTGACGAATGCTCCCGCCGCTTTTATGGACTTGATGAATCGAGTCTTCCGCCCATATTTAGACTCGTTTGTGATAGTCTTCATTGATGACATCCTGGTTTATTCAAAAACTTGGGAAGAGCATGAGCAACATTTGATGATCGTTCTCCAGACTCTTCGAGAACACCAGCTTTATGCAAAAAAGGAGAAATGTGATTTATGGTTGACAGAAGTCAAGTTCCTTGGACATGTTATATCTGGACAAGGAATTTCAGTGGATCCCTCAAAGATTGAAACGGTGCTACAATGGGAACGACTGAAGAACGTAGCCGAAATTCGAAGCTTCCTAGGGCTTGCGGGGTATTATCGACGATTTGTAAAAGATTTTTCGAGTATTGCTGCCCCAATGACTCGGTTGACTAAAAAGGAAGTCAGGTTTGAATGGGATGCCGACTGTGAACATGCATTCCAAGAACTAAGGACTAGGCTAACCAGTGTGCCGATTCTGACGATTCCTAATAGCGATGAGCCGTATGAGGTGTATTCCGATGCATCAAGACGAGGACTTGGGTGTGTTCTGATGCAAAATGGACATGTTATGGCCTATGCATCTCGTCAACTGAAGCCACATGAATAGAACTACCCCGCGCATGATCTAGAGTTAGCAGTAGTGATTTTTGCTCCCAAGATATGGAGATGGTACCTCTATGGAGTAAAATTCCAGATCTTCTCTGATCATAAGAGTTTGAAATATCTGTTCACTCAAAAGGACTTAAATCTGAGACAAAGAAGGTGGATGGAATACATGGAGGATTATGACTTCACCTTGCAGTATCATCCTGGAAAAGCTAACGTGGTAGCAGACGCTCTCAGCAGAAAGACTCCAGGAACCCTAGCATCTTTGGCATTGGAAGATTGGAAACGGAGTGCAATTGTAGGTGATTATGATCTTCAGTATTATGAGGATTCTAACCAAGCTATGTGATAACTCTATGAAAATAGAGTTACCTTAATCATTTCTAAGCTTAAATTTGTTTCTAAGAGGGTGATTTATGAGAATATCTTTCAGTTTTAATTGTTTTTATTATTTTGCTGTTGCTAGTATGTTGTATTTACATTTTCTGTTTTTTTTTTTTTTGGGAAAAGATGAATGGAAAGAAAGAAAAAATATATAAATGCTTGAGGAGACTAACATGCAAGTGAGTATGTAGGCAATTGTCATTTTTATGAGTAGAAGCTGGAAACGACAGGACAACTTTGCAATGGAATGCTGCGGCAGCTCATTTTGGCTGAATCTTGAAAAGCTGGAATTGTACAGCTGGCATTCTCCACTTATTCTGAGGAGCTATACCCAGATGGCTGAGATGGCATAATCATGTGAGGAATCCTTAGCAGCTGACACGTGCCCATGGCTGAGAACCTCATTTGCGTACCCTAGCTGAGCGAAGGAAAGGACGTGGTCTAAGGCTGGCATATATATAGAAAATATTGATGAGCTAACGGCAGACACGGAGGGTAGGATAGAGAAGAGATTTTTCAGCACATTTTTGACCAGAGGACAGCCGAGAGAGTACAGAGGAGGAAAGGGAAGCAGCTTGGAGGAAAGGCAACAAGGACAAGCTGAGAGTGGAGGAATCCCCTCCACGTTTATCTTTCATCTCTTCCCTTCTCTAAATCTGTAACTCTAGTTTAAATCTGAGATGTTGGATATTATGGTTTTTGTTATTTCTTTTAGTTTTGCATTTGTAAACATGAACTAATTTGCTATAGCTGGGATTATGATGAACCCTGAGTTGTGATGAAGCTGAGTTAATGTTTGATGCTAAGTGACGTTTTCAATTTCGTTCATTCAAGTGTCTCTATCGTATTTAGTACTCATTGATGGAAATTAATTTGTAGTTATTAATTGGATTTAACTTTGGAAAAAGATAAATCTAGTGGATTTAACTTGGATGATGCAAGATCAGGAAATCTATTTGGAAATTGCTTGATTTGTCACAATATAGGAATATATTGTTACCTTGTATAACTGCTGAAAATTGGTGTATTAAATGAGTATTTGAAGTTAGGTTTTGCATAGAATATGTTAGATCTAATTGAGAAACCCAAACACAAGTAATCTGGGAAGATTATTGTGATTAACGTGTGAAATCCAGGTTGACGGAACATAAACTTTGCTACAGCATTAAGCAGCAACACGAGCGGATCTGCATCTTAGGGGGATTCTAAATCCTAGCTAGTTTTTACCCTTATTAACGTATCTGATAAGTTTAGAGTGCTCTGAATTCACATTACTCATAGTTTAATACTGTTTGCTTTTCTGAATTGTGTAGTCGATAAATGAATATCATTTGCGTTTTAACCTATCTCTTTATTAATTTGTTTAGCAATAGATCTTTATAATTTCGCTCAATCGTCAATCTCCGTGGGAACGATAAATCACTCACTCTTTATTACTTGTTGGCAATGTACACTTGCATAAAAAATTCACATTATTTTGAGCGTAAGATATTGTGCAACACTATGGTGTACAACTTGGTTTCAACGCCAATCCTTATACAGCAAGTCAAACAGAACCAATGGCAGGATTCGCATCTTCAAGAAGTTTGGACTCGAGTTCAGAATGGAGAAAAACTGGACGAATGGAATATTCGGGAAGATGGAACGCTCTACTTCAGGAATCGCCTTGCCGTTCCTCAGGTGGATGAGATAAAGAAGACGATCCTTCACGAGGCTCACAAATCGAGGTTCGCTATTCCCCCTGGGAGTACCAAGATGTATCAAGACCTCAAAAGGCAATATTGGTGGAGAGGTATGAAGAAAGATGTTCGCCAATACATGTCAGAATGTGCGACTTGTCTTCGAGTCAAGGCTGAACATCGAAAATCTGCTGGAGAACTGCAGCCTCTTCCTGTTCCTGGATGGAAGTGGGAACACATTATGATGGATTTTCTGATGGGATTACCAAGGACTGAACATCGACATGATGCCATATGGGTCGTTGTGGATAGGTTAACGAAGTCTGCGCACTTCATTCCATTTCGTGCGACTTATTCCAGGAAAGTTCTAGCAGAGTTGTATCTGGAGCACGTTGTCAGACTTCACGGAGTTCCATTGTCTATCACATCAGATCATGACACTCGTTTCAACGCTAGATATTGGAGAAGTTTCCAAGAAACCATGGGAACCAAATTGAATTTCAGCACCGCATTTCATCCTCAGACCGACGGACAATCTGAGAGAGTTATTCAGATTTTGGAGGACATGCTTCGCACTTGCATTCTAGATTTTGGTGGAAACTGGAAGAAGTATCTTCATTTAGCTGAGTTTGCCTACAACAACAGTTATCAGAGTAGCATTGGGATGGCTCCATTCGAAGCGTTGTATGGCAGACCTTGTAGATTGCCAGTTTGTTGGCTTGAGTCAGAAGATCGACTGACCCTTGGACCGGATGTTATCCAGGAGAATAATGAAAAGATAGCCGTGGTTCGGGAACGATTGTTAACAGCTCAGAGTCGTCAGAAGAGTTATGCTGACAGGAGGCGAAGACCCTTAGAGTTCTTAGAGGGCGATTTTGTTTTGTTAAGAGTCTCTCCGCGCAAAAGGGTTACTCGCTTTGGTGTGAAGGGGAAACTTGCGCCAAGGTACATTGGACCGTTTCAGATCACATAACGAGTCGGTGTCGTTGCTTACCGCCTTGATCTTCCTCCGAAATTGTCTCACGTGCACAATGTGTTCCATGTTTCAATGCTTCGGAAGTGTCAACCCGATCCAGAAGCCATTGTGCAATGGTATGACGTGCCGATCTAGTATGACATGACTTACGAGGAAGCACCCGTACAGATTCTTGACCGGAAGATGAAAAGCCTACGTCAACGTGAGATACCGTTAGTGAAGGTGTTGTGGCAACACCATGGCGTTGAAGAAGCAATGTGGGAATTGGAAACGACGATGTAGGAACGATATCCGTATCTGTTCATATCGTGAGGTAAATTTCAATTTCAGGGACGAAATTTCTTAAGGGGGGTAGAATGTAACACCCTCCGGAATTAAACTTCTTTAATTATGATAATTGTGGTTTATTAGTGTGCCTAAATTGATTTTCTTAATTAATCATGAACTTTTAAATTTATTCTTAGTATTTACAATTTCACCCCTTTTTACTTTTATTTGTCTTTCTTTATTATTTCTTTTCTCCATTTTATTTTTCTTTTCTTCTTTTCTTTTCTTTTCTTTCTTTCTTTTCCTTTTCCCTCCTCTCCCGTAACCCTCACACTCTCTCTTAGTCTCTCCATCTCTCTCCCTCACCGAGCTCTCTCTCCCATCTCCTCCTCTCTCTTTCTTTCAAGTTTTCCCTCTCTCTCAAGAACATTCTTGAACCGGATTTGAAGAAAAACGGGGATTTCTAAGAGATTTTCAACATCAAAGCTTGGATCGAGGTAAAACTCTTTGAAGCTTACTTTACATTTTCGGATTTAGCTTTGTGGAACTCGTTTTAGTCGAGTTTGGTGAGTTTTGGTTTAAATTTTGTTTTCAAATGGAATCCGAATGGGATTTGGTGAAATCTTGATGAAAATTAGGGGTTTTTGATTCTATGGACCCCATTTGTTGATTTGAAACTGGATCTATACATTTCTCTTGAGAATATGTCAAAATCAGACCCAAAATTGCAGGTTTTGGCTTTGTTTCTCGCGAATCAGCCATTGTTGACACTGGAAATTCTTCCCCACCAGTTGACCGGTCCGGTCAACCGGTCACCCTTCCATAGGTCGACCGATCCGGTCGACCGGTCACCTCTCCACTGGCTGACCGGTGGAGTTACACTCCTCTGTCACTGGTTGACCGGTTCCTACTGAAACCGACCCTAAATAGCCCAGAAAACCCTGTTTTGACCCCGAAACTCGATGTGGGATTGACCTAACCTCATTTGAGAACTCAAAATGAGTGGATTAGCCACATGAATCCTTGTTTTCCATTTGATTCTCCGGAATAAATTTCCATTGTCAAAGAATCATGATTTAAATTAAAAATTATTTATGAACATTGATTTTGAACTATGGCACACTAATATGATACAATTACATGTAATTAAACGAGAATGTTTGGTGAGAAAGATCAAACTCTAAATTGTTGATTTTGATGGGAAAGCTAGTGGTACGATTGGAATTGGAGCCTCAAAGGAAAGCGGAGGCTAGGAGAATGGAAAGCTAAACCAGGTTTGATATCCAAAAGGTAGGATATTCTTTTCCATATCCTTGTTAGCCTCATTTTAAATGGTTTTGGCCAATGAAAATGTTTTAGAACAAAACATGTTTTAAAGAAAATGATTTTAAAGAAATAGCATGAGAATGCTATTAGGTTTTCCAATGATTTTGGAATTGAGATTTTAAAGAGTATCATTTCTTAAAATGAAATAATTTAAGGAATGATACAACGCATGGTGGTCACAGAGATCGGGATGTGGGAATCGCATCCTTGGGGGCAGGTCCCGAAACCCGTACAAATCCACTTCTTATTTAGTGGAATTATGGCTCTGCACTTTTCATTAGACACACATTTTTACCGCTTCTTGTTTAGTGGTATGATGAGCTGCACACTTTCATTATACAGATTTTTTCTACTGTGAGTATTTCCTTTTCCAAAAAGGGATGATCGGTTCCGGGTGTATATCTTCAGACCGTGAGTACCTTTATTTTAAATGCTTTATAAAATTATATCCTACTGGGCCTTTCGCTCACCTTTCTTGTTTTCAAATGTATTAAACCCCTCCAGGCGACGCGAGGAGTAGTGCGGAGTAGGTAGCTACTACCGGTGACGTGGACTTGACCTCGGAAAGCGAAGAGTTATCTTTCCTCTTATCTTTTATTTTAAGGCATGTATAAAAGATTGTAGACTATAAACTTAAATATTACTAGACTGTGGTTGATGTCCCATTTACTTTTGTTTATATTCATGTATGCTAAACACCTGTGGGAATTCCTGACTTGATACCATGGAAGTGGTTTAAACTGGTTTGGTTAGAAATTCCACCACCTTTCCTGAAATTGAATTTCTCCTGAATGCAAGGGGCTCGTTTGGAAATACCTAGATGTTTTGGATTTGAAAGAAATCAAAAATATTTGCTAATCACTCTCTCAAATAGGTTTAAGTTTCTAAACGAGCCTCCACGTCACAAACCCCGGTTTGGGGGCGTGACATTTGGAGTCCCGATGTCCGGCGGCAGAAGGACAGAGAGGAGCGGAAGAGAGAGGATCGCGACGAGATAGAGGGGATCGCGACGGGAGATTCGCGATGAGAGAGAGGGTTAGGTGTCGGAGATAGATAGAAAGAGAGAGGAGAGAGAGAGGGGCAAAGAAAAACTGAGGGTTAGGCAGCGGAGATAGAGAGAAAGAGAGAGGAGAGACGGTGCAAAAAGAGAGTGTGAGGGGCTCTGTAAGAAAACGCTAGAAAAGGGTAAATTTGTAAAAGACCATTTATTCTATTTATATAATTTAAAACATGCTGTAACTTATTAAAATTTTCAAAACATGTTATATACTTTAAATGTACGAATATTCTATTTTGTGTATTTTTCCTTTTTATATATGATATACTTGATTAAATATTTTAACTTTAATATAAACATATCTCACAACCCATCTCCACCCGAGAACCTACCTTGGCATTGGCCGGAAAACCGACATCAAGAAGTCAATCGGAGGTAGTGGCCGCGAAGGAAGAGAGAGATGATTGTCGTGAGAGGCAACCATCATCTTTTTTTTTTATTTTTAATTTTTACTTTTATTTTCTCAGTAAAAGACTATCAATATTCTTTAAAAGATTGTCACGTGCAAATCACATGTCGAAGATAATTATGTGCTTAACGGATATAATCAAAAAGACCAATTATGCAATATTTTTTAAATTTAAAGGGTCAATTGTCAACTTTTTAAGGAGCTGATTTGTCACAACATAAAAAATTTCATGGAACAATGGTTAAAAAAAAAAGATTAATTTTATAAATGTTCCTTCTTAACTTTAATAAAGGTTCATTCACCCCCTGAAGTACATACCACAGTTCAAAATGCCTCTACATTTATAAAATTAATAAATTGATGACATGATACTATTTATGTTTTTATAAATGCCCCTTAAACTGTTGATTTTAAGTCAATATGCCATTTGAATTATTATTTTTGTGTCAATTTATCCCTAAATTTTTTAAAAGATCAGGAGGCAAGTTGACACAAAAATAATAGTTTAGAAGGTATTTATAAAGAGACACTAATTCATAGGGGGTTTTGAACCATTTTTTGTACTTTAGAGGATGAAAGAAACCCTTCTCAAAATTTGAGTGGCATGTTAAAACAAGTTACAAAATTCAGGGGCATTCATGAAATTAATCTAAAATAAGACTTGAATATGTGTCAACTAAAGCAAAGCCTTGTTCCAAAAAAAGATTTTCAACCAACATAAATTATGATCATAATGTGACAAAAAAAAGAGGTGTGTGCAGAAAAAAAGTTTAAATCATGAGCTAGGCATGCTGGCTGTAAAAGAAAATCAAATGAAAAGGTTTTGCACATGCTTGGTGAGTTAGTGTGAAATTAGGAATATGCAAAAGAAAGTGAAGTTTTAACATCCGAACTAATTAGTGCATGACCACCAAACTTATGAGTTTTGAGAAAGGTAATCAAATAATGGGTCCAAATCAAAGTTTTCGAGAAATGTCCAAGGTCCAACGTAGCAAAGAGAAGTATTTAGTCAATTCAAGCGTACCAAAAACTTGGCAGCGAACTGTAGATGTTTGATATTTTTGAGGGGAATAATCAAGCACAAACACTTGAATCAACTTCTTTGTTAAAAAAAGCTAAAGCAAACAGAAATCTCCAAACATCACCAACCTACCCTTTCAATGGTATTATTATTATTGTAACACTTTGCAGACTTCGTTTGGTGTTGAAATGGTCCCCCCCTCATTTCATCATATATATATATATATATATATATATATATATATATATATATATATGTGGTCCCAACATCTTGATAGCTACGACTCACCTCTTGGATTTTCCAACCCGATTAAACTTTGCTAAGGAAAATCATATTTTGATTGGACAAGTTTTTTTTTTTTTTTTATTTCCTAGAATCTTAAAGAGTGATCACCTGATCAAACGGCCACGATTTTTATTTTATTTTATTTTATTTTCTAGGAGGAAAGTTTAGAGACACAAATCACACACGGGCAAATCTTTGCCACCACCATGTCCCAATCGGGAAAAGGCCAAAGATAAAAGCCATAGGTTGCTTGCTTTATGTGTATTTCCTCGCTAGAAAATATTCTTATTTTGTCAACTTATAAAAGTTGGAATGGGGCAAGAATAAGGGGGACCATACGAAGAGTCAGCATCTCTCTATTCAAATGCTTTTTTTTTTTTTTTTTTGGAGAAAAAGGCAAACAGTTTTGTGGAGATAAGAGACCCAATGACATTTTCAGTTTAAAGCCTATATGCTTTTTTTTTTTTTTTCCTTTTTTTGGGAGTTTTTCAAATAGAGCTTCTTTATTAGTAAGACTCATGTCTGACATTAAATCTGATGAAAATCACAATAAATTAAAAAAATACTTTATTATATAAATCTAATGGTTAAAAACAAAAACTTTTTGATAATTCCTTTTTTTTTTAAAAAAACTTACTAAAGATACTCCCTTCTTTTCATGAAATTTTTCATGTTGTTGTTGCGGGGGTAAGAATTTTTTCTCAAGCATATAATGATTCATGATGACATCCTTATCATAATAGGTCGACTCATTACATGAGTGTACCTAAAAACAAGGAACCGTGATAAAACTGTGGGGTCCATTCGAGTCCTATTCCTATGCTTTATTTATCATTACCTTAAAATCGATTCCTTGTGATTTGTCAAGGTACCCCGCAAGTTTATTTTTTGATGGGGACACACCACGAAGATTCACCTTGAAACAAAAAAGTTTTTTTTTTTTTTTTTTTTTTTTTTTTTTTTACGGCCTCGGATTTACAAGTTGTTTGAAAAATATCTTTTGGTAATATTTTACACCGCAGGCAAATTGTCTTTTCTTAAAGATTAGGATCTTTTTTTATATCATGAAATGTTGGAAGACTATTATTTGGCGAGTAATGGCAAACAACAAAATGGTGCTCATGTATATGTATATATATATATATATATATTTGTATCTATATGCTCATTTTACATACTTTAAGTTCACAATAACGAGCCACTTGAGGCTAGTTCAAATAGTTAAGAGCGTGAATACATGCATATGTTTATCGTGGTTTGAATTCTAATAGTTTTCTTTCTCGAGTGAAATGAGTGATTTTCAAAAGGCAAAATTTTCTACTAGGTTTTGCATATGCACGTGCTTTATCAAAATTTTCAGTTCCCCTTGATTGAGGGCACGTGAAAGTAAAAAAGTGTGCCGTTTGTTTTGCATGATAGAATTATAGGACTAATAATGCACCACGATCAAGGCACAAGAAGTCGCTTCTCTATATACTATATTGTCGGTAGGGTTGGTGCTTAGTGCTTA
This sequence comes from Morus notabilis, assembly GCF_000414095.1. Classification (NCBI taxonomy): domain Eukaryota; kingdom Viridiplantae; phylum Streptophyta; class Magnoliopsida; order Rosales; family Moraceae; genus Morus; species Morus notabilis. Next base: position 21,222 of record NW_010359814.1, read on the forward strand.
AAAAAATGGCCTTCTTTTGGAAACTTTTTGGGTAAAACTATGCGGTTTAAGCTCTCAAATCCAAAATTCAAGAATTGCGGCACATATGGATTTCCACTATAACAAATGCAATGTATCCCAACTCTGAACAATGTTGTACTTTTTCAAAGTTTTTGACAGAATTTATGCATCGGATAGCATTTTTCTAAGACCTTATTTTAGATGTCAACTTGCACCACTTCTCGGGCTTCTTGCAACTTGGATCGCCAACTTTCCCTTTTAACTGAATATTTGGCCATTTTTAATCGCCACTTGTCATTTACTCACAATTTTTATAATATTTGAGTTGTTTGTTGCAAGGTGAAGACAGCCATTTAAAGTATTTCAAAGTAGATTGTACTTACGTAGCTAGTAATCCATAATATATGCGTTCCACTTATATATATATATATATGATTAATTATATGTTGTATACCCTTTTGCCAATATATAGTATAGTCTGTATGTGTGTGTGTGTGTATATATATATATATATATATATTTATGTTTCCGTTGGATTTAGAGCTATATATGCAACTAGACGAATCCTTTTACTCCATCCCATAAATTTTCCTTAATAGGATAATTTTTACATTACCCTATAACTAGAAAGACATATTGTCTCATTCGCTTATTCATGTTGTTAGATTATTCATCAGGTTTTTGGACCTGGAAATTCAACACAAGTACGATGCTTTACTCAACGGCTTGGAATAGAAAACTATTTAAGAGTAAAAAAATATGGTCTAAAAACAAATGGGTAACCAACTAGTACACTGCTTACTCAGCAACTACAAGCCTACAAGGAAATCACAATTGGGCCAGATTGGTCGAGCCCACAACAAGCCATTTTGCGCTCAATTTGCTCTCCGTAGAGCAGCCTGCAATAAAAAGCAGAGATAAGGAGGGAAGTAGGGGTGGTAGAGTGATTAGTAAATTATAACGTATTTTTTAAAATATTAAATTATAGTATAATTTGATATTTTAAGTTTTAAATATCATTAAAAATTTAAAAATATTCTTAAATCTCATTTTTTACTTCACTCTTCTCTCGAAACATCTATTTTTTAATAAATAGTAAATTATAGCATATTTTTTAAAATAAGTAGATTATAGTCAAGTCTATTATGGCTGGTTCTGGCAACTGGAGACATTTTTTTAGCAATTTGTGATCATTTTTTGGCGACCGGTGACTGTTTTTCGGTGACCATTTAACATTATATTTATCTGAAAAGCCGACCACTTACTCCGGCGACCGTTTAACGCTGTATTTACAGGTAAATATCTTATTTATCAATAAATACTATATTTATTAGTAAATATTATATTTACTCAAAAATTTAGCACCGACTTAGGTGACCGTTTAACACTGTATTTATCAGTAAACATCGTATTTATTAGTAAATATCATATCTATCTAAAAATTCATGCACTGATTCTGATGATCGTTTAACATTGTATTTACTAGTAAATATTGTATTTACGAGTAAATAAAGTATTTACGAGTAAATATCATATTTATCTGAAAATTTGACCACCGACTACGGTGACCATTTAACACTGTATTTACCAGTAAATACCGTATTTATTAGTAAATATCATATTTATCCAAAGATCCCGCCACCGACTCCGTGTGACGACCTCCTACGTGGCCTTCAACTTAAACATACTTAACATATTCTTAGACTTACTTGAAATAGCGGAATAAATTTCTTTTAAATAAATACTTAAATGAGAAAGAATCATTTCATAAATCATAATAATAATTTCCTAAAATCAAATATTAAATTTTTTAAAGTTTTTCCTAATTTCAATTAAAAAAAACCCCCTTTTAAAATATCTTTCAAACTGAATGGCGTTTAAACTCTTGTTTCAAATACTCTTTAAAAGTCTTCTAAAACTAGCCAATTCAATCGAACCATCTAATATAACTTTAAACCGGATTTCATGGAAAATCTTAAATTCAAGTACTTCTTAAAGTCTTTCCAAAATCAATCATTTAAATCGCCATATTTAGACATTCATATATTTGTTGCACGAACAGTTGCAACATTTTAAAACTTAAATACTCAAGACTAAGGTTGTTAGTTATAACGTCGGTTCTCTTTAACATACATACGTACATATACTTTTTAAATATACATGCTTGAAACCTCTGAATCATATATATATAAATATATATATATATATACACACACACAATTTATTTCTAAATCTATTTCAAAAGATTTAAGCGTAAACGGTATCCATTCTCATCTCTACCGTTCGTCCGCCGCCCACCACTGCCCTTCAAGTGTTGCTGACAGGTTTTTACCTACAACATGAGCATAATTGAATGAGCTTTCACTCATAAAGTAAGAAATCATTCTCACAAAACATAACTTTAAAAACATTTAATTAAATATGTATGAGCCAATTATGCTTAATTATGAACTTATCTTAAGAATCTATCTTTCTTTTCTTATATTTTCATACTTATGGGCCTAAGTGTTTGTACCAAGTGCATGCGATCATCGGGAAGTTAGGGTTAACGAAAGTCCCCAACAACCCGAGATCCTGTATGCCTTTAAAGGCCTTTTATATATTTTTTTTCTTGAACATGAGCCTCCCCTTGAATCGAGAGGTTGGCACGACACTGTTCACTTAACGTTTCACTTATCTTATTGTGTGTATGCATTGTGACATATTACTACACAACAACACCTTCTTAAACATAGTCATGGTATGCAAATATAAATCATATTGCATAACATTTCACATATATATAATATAGCAAATCATGAACATAGTATTTCTTCGACATAACATATCATGACATTACATGGCATAACACTGATCATGCATTTTCGTAATTCATTAAAGTATGAAAACTATTTTAATTTAAAAACCATAGTTTTCATGTGGGTGAGATTCCTACTTACATGGTTTTTTTCAGAAATATAATTCACTAACTCGCCACGTACTTAATTTCCTTTAAATAATTCCTGTAAAAATCACCCATTTAGAGTATAAGATAACTTGTCTTATTCTATCAAATTTTAGCATAATAGTAAGGGATTTAATCCTTTCTTATAACAAATTTTCTTCGCTAAGGATCATAAAAATCATAATTCTTATTAAAATGATTAATTAATTTAAATCCTCATAAGCGTATTTTTCTTTAATTGTTAGTACTTATACGGACTAGGGTTGATAATTAATCAAATGAATAATTAATTAATTATATGTGCTAAAATTGATAATTAATTAATTATTTATTTTAGACTAGAGTTGATAATAAATCAATTTAATAATTAATTAATTATCTTCACCATTAATCAATTAAATCACATATTCATTTACTAAGTTCAAGATAAATCTTCACCTTCATATGCTTGTTCGGCTCAACATAGAATTAAAGCCCATTGAGTCTAGAAGCATTAGATAGCTCGTTCTGCATTTCAACGAGTCAGTTTGATTCGCTTTAATCCGCATGCACACGTTTTGATCAACTTTTCAACGGAATGGAATTAGTTTGAACGAAAGTCAATATTGCATTCAACACGTCGAAATGAGTAAGGATATGGTCTTCTTTCTTGTTTCTGAACTTCAGCAACATAGTTTGATTTTGCCTTAATCCGCGTGCGCTCATACCGGTTGACCCTTTACCAGAGTGGAATTTTCTTGAACGGAGATCACTTTTGCGTTTGTCACATCGAAACAAGTCGGGACATGATCTCAGGTCATCAATCAGGGTTGAGAAAATTGATAAATAAGGTATCGCCGGATTCCGGCCATTGATGGCGGCAGTAGCGGCAGCGACGGCGGCTCTCGAACTAGAATTTTGTAGCAGACTTGGGTCTTATCCCCCATTTTCAAACCTTCTGAATCCAATGGTGAGGTCAATTTCACCAAATTTCACCTAGTAGATTGTTTGACCACTCAAATCTTGCAATTTCGATCATCGAACCATACAATTGAGATGGGGTTTTGTTGCCCATGATCTTCTGAGCATTTTGACACCAAAAACACATCAATCAATGGTTGGATCATCGAAACCAACCATTACATCCTCAGACAATGGTGGCGGCTGCATTTTTAGGCCAAACGGTGATGTCAGAGGCTAAAACTAGTCGGGATCGACTCGTCTTTGAATTCTAAACTTAGCAGTGAGGGTGGCGTAAACCACAGCTAGCTGGAGATGGAAAAACAAAGGCGGCGGCTGACGACTTTTTTGGCGACTCCGATAGCGGCGTTCCGGCCAACGACGAGCTATGACAATGGTCAGGTTTTCTTCTTATCTTTATTCTGAATCCATAGGAACTGGAATCACCTTGATTGGAGGTCGGACGATGGAGATATCTCGTCAAAAAGAAATGGGTTTTTCTGCGGCTTTAACCGGCGAGTACGGCAGTTCCCGGCAGAGTTAGATATCATGTTGCATGTTGTTGAACTCAACTCATCGAGACCTTTCCATTGACACTGGTTGTGTCAAAAGTGGTGGTCCGGATCTCAAATTGAGTTTTTGGCCATGAATGGTTTTAGATAGAGAAAGTGTGAAAGGAGAGAGAAAGTGCTCATCAGATTTTTCTGCATTTTTAGCTGAAAATAGCTGAAAACTAGCTTTTGTTTCATGTCACTGTAATATTTAATCGCATAATAGAATTGTATTGTTTTCAAATCTTGAAATTAATTTAAATTTAATAAAAATCTAAACCCAACTTGATCGGCATAAATTTTTTAGAAATAACATAATAGTCGACAGTGTCGATTCTCGTGTTCGATTAGTATTTTTAACCAAAAACGCCACACGCGTAACTCTGATTTCACTATTTGGCAATTAAGGACTTCTTAAGTGTTAGAGTGTCTCTCAATACACTGCTAACATGATACTGATCTTGAAAATTCTTATAATTAAAATTTTTGAGTCTTTAATGGATTGATATTTCTTTCGCCTTAAATCACAGTAACAGTTATCAACCAAATCATTTTAATTATGAAATAAATTAACTTTAACTTAGAATTTCATATATATATATATATATAATATTAATAATTTTGCAAATCCTTCCATATTAATCCTTAACTTAATTACTTAAATTACGTTATTTAGTTACAGAATTTTCTCTATCATTACACTCAGACAACCATTAAACACTTTATTTCTTAATAAATACCATATTTACCGCTACATATAACAAATTCTAAATTATAACTATTAAAGTATTTACATGCAAATACATTATCTACTATATTCAAAATTGTAATTACTCAAATATTTAAACGTATTACAATATTTACTAAATATAAACTTATAACTATTAAAATATTTAATGATAAATATAATATTTATGATATTTAAAATTAAAATTACTAAAATATTTAATAATATATACAATATTTATCAAATTTAAATTTATAACTATTAAATATATACAATATTATATTTAATCTTCTAACTGTTAAAATATTTAACAAAAATATTTAAGTTCCGTTCATTTCACCGATTCGAATTTAGAATTCGAATTTTATTATAATAAAAAATTTTTAAAATAGTCACATTTAATTTTTTTATTATAGTAAAAAATTTTCATATAAAATCACATCTCAAATTAAAAATTCGAATCCCACGTACCTTCCTAAATTCTGAACACAAACACAGACAAATCCAAAACAAAATTATTGATCACAATCACAAACTCAGAGATGAAAAAGTATTAACAAATGTAAATCTGTCTTCTCCGTAAATGATCGCCATCGTTGCCGTGATTGCAACGGAGCTTTGTCCTCACCTTCGCGAGAGGGATCACAATGGAGCTTCGTCCTTGCCGATGCAGTGAGATTGCAAGGGAGAGATCTCGACGGTGCTTCATCCTTGCTGTCGCGAGATAAATCGTGGTGAAGCTCGTCCTCGCCGCCGCGATAGAGATCGCGACGAAAACTGTACCTACGCAGACCGCCGGCGTTTTTCTCCTCATATCTGAGCGTTCTTTGTCGCGAGATCAACGGCCGGATCTCGAGATCGTCTTCGTGGCCAGAATCGCGAGATCGTGACGGAGATTTGTTGTGCTCGAAATCACGAGATCCCGTCTGAGATTTGTTGCGTGGCCGGAATCGTGAGATCACGTCGGAGATCAGTTTCGCTGCCAAAGTCGCGAGATCATCGCCGGCAGTGATTTCTCTTTCCATTCTCATTGTCAAGAGACCTCCACGAGAAATGAGAGAGAGAGAGAAATAGTCAGCAAGTGAAACAGCGAGGAGAGAGAAATAGTCAGCAAGTGAAACAGCGAGGAGAGAGAAATGGAGAGAGAGAGAGAGAGAGTGAGGAGAGGGAGAGGCGGCTGGAAGAAAGAAAAATCAAAATATATATTTTAAAAGCTAAGAGAATGTGCTAAAATTTACCATCATTTAAAAATTATGCTATTCACTTTAAATATAAGTATAAAATATATTATATGATGCATTTTTTAAATAACATATTTATAAAATTAAATTAAATAAATTTTAAAATTTTAAAATTTTTACCGTGCAAATATTTCATTTGTGATATAAAGTTTTTTTTTTTTTCTCATCATTAAACCAATTTAAACGAGATTTGTTTTTGAGTTCCAAAAGTTCAATAAGATTTCCGCCCTCGTATTTTCGTTATTCATATATTAGAAACACATAAAACTAAAGACTCTCTCTTAAACGCACACAAGGCCAGGAAACACCTATACCATTTCAGAACAAAAAGAAACGCGTGCATGCACGAAAATTAAGGATCGCGCAAGACAAAAGCAAAATTCCATTCCACCAGTACGAAGAAAATGCGTTAGGCCATGAGCCCGCTTAATTCATAGATTAAAACTATAAGATTAAAATTATTTTTAATTTATGTGTGTTTTTATGAGAAAAAATACTATAACGAATTTAAATTAGAGAACGAATTTTCCAATTAAACAGAATATAAATAATAAGTAGGCACTATTTCAGCACAAGGATTTGTCAAGCAATTTGTCAAACAAGTTTTCCTCCACCAGTTTTGGCAACGAGTGGACCTGTTGCAGACTTGCAGTTAAGAATTCAGTACTTAGCATGGACACATAGCAACGAAAATCAGCAGCAAAAACAGGAGACCAAATATGGTTCAAAATCTTGTAATGTGGACCATATAATTTAACCATAGAAATGCAGTAAATTCCAAGTCACACTGCTAGTAAAATTCGATCTCAACTAAATCCGATACCCTACATCCTAAAACAACTCATCTTAAATGAAAAATAAGCAACACCGGGAACAAAATTTCAAAACTGAGTACTTCAATTAGCACACAGCTAATTATAAGCATCATGGCTTCACTAACGAAACTTAGGAAACAATGTTGTCATTAAGCGACAGTGTAGCCATCCGATCTGTTGGACTATTGGCTTGTGGCGTCTGTTGAGCAACATTTCTCAGAACCTCCATAGCCTCAGCAACCTTTGCCTTTAAGGCTTCCGGTGACTCAAGCAGGTGCAAAACCTCAGTCTGGTCCATCTCTAGGAGCATACCAGTTACTTTTGCTGCATTTTCATGTTCCAATTGGTCCACCAGTGGGTATAAGTTTTCCCCCAGCAACTTGAAACACAAAAACAAAAAAATTAGGTTAGAATAAGCTATTTTCAACAAATATTATTGCAAACAACTTCCATCCAAAAAACAATTCAATTTTTAACACCATAAAACAAAAACAAGTAACAAAAGAAAATTTTAAAAATATCATGAATTCAGCATATGCATTAAACCAAGGACTATTTGATTGGACAAACGCATTTTCAGTAAATTTCGCTTACGACTATTTTGTAATGACGACAGAGTTGCAATGAACCGCCACAAAACAAGAAAACAGCAGCAGTAAAAGCCAAATTATAAGTTCTGCAAATGCATTGAACAAGCAGACTTACTGTCCTCTGCTGATCAGGAGTTGCATTAGCAAGGGAAGAAGCCAAAGCCCCAGTAGACATAGGCTGTCCATATGGAGTATCTCTAATTGGCACTCCACCCATGCTATAGGGAACAGATAGCATGCCACCAGGAGCACCACCAATGGGAATATCAGACATGTTGCGACCAGGTGGGTAACGATAGACACGTCCCCTCGGAAGCATCTGTTGCTCACCATTGAGATAAAGAAAGATTACTTTCTGAATAGTAATTTTAGCAGATGCATTGATAAACTAGGTGATACAATCAGCAATGTAAGCACCTTGTGCGAACTAGAACATAGAGATGCCACACGACTTCACATTAACACCTACCTGTGGCTGCACCAATGGAGGTGGCTGCCTGTTATGTTGCACGGGTCCTGGTCCTGACCGTCTTCCCCCAGGACGTTGGTTCTGCTGACCTGGTTGGACAATTGGCACAAAAAAGTTCGGCCTAACCCCAGGAACCAACTGCTGCTGATACCCAAATCCAGGCTGAAAGAAATTAGAGTAAGACGATCAGTTGTTGGCATAGAAATGAAATCTATTAAGGGTGAAATGCAAATATGAAGAGACTGATAACACTACTGGAAAGACACAACTTGGTTAACATTATCATGATATATATTTTAAATTTAAAGAGAAGTAAGGGAAGGGGATGGATTGTATCACCAACATCAAGACATAAAATTAAAGAACATTTATCACTTCAAGGGGGAAAAAAAGGAGAAAAAGAAAAGAAAGGAATCCCTTGAAGTGAAAAGGGGGTAATTTGATAAGCCAATACTATGCAGAAAATAAAAGAACTATGATCTAAGAAACTTTTTGGCAAATAACTGCAATGTTCTAGTACTTTAGATATAAATCAAGCAAGCCTAAAGAACTACCAGCTTTATGTGTACAATAATAAGAAGTAAAAGAACGAACTATTACTTGGGGAGGAATGAGAGCAGGAGGGCCTTGACCATAGAATAGTTGCTGTCCAAGACCTGGAGCACCTGGAGGATACATAGGCATACGAGGATTAACTGGAGCCACCATTGCAGGAGGACGCATTTGAGAGAACTGTGCCTGCATAGGATTAAAAAATAGTCTTTAAATCTAAGGGGAGAATTCCATGGTTGCAAAACTAAAATCCTAGGCAAAAACATGCGTGTACGTGATATCCGACAATGCAACAAATTCCATGGAGAAAAGGTTTTAGCCCCTCTTGTTTCTCACTTCAACATGTTTTTAAGATATTTTTTCTAAGATTTATAGACTTAATAGGAATCCAGTTTTAGGGTGCATTTGATAGGGCTTCTTGGAGCCCAAAATCACATCTCTAGCCATCAAAAAATGATAATGGTGTTTAGTAAAAACTATAAAAAGTGATTTTTAAATTTTTTTTTAAGAATCTACAGCCAAAATCAAAAGCAACACAGAAGCAACTTTAGTTTTTAAATTGTGCGGGAATCAGCATAGTACAATTAATGATTATTAACAAAGTTATATTAAATAATTAATAATTAATTACTAATTATATTATATATTAATTAATAATTAATAAATAGATATACTTAATAACTAATAAATAGATAGCAATTACTTAATTATTAATTAAATATTAATTTATTACT